>NW_019525522.1:1737321-1765130 GCF_002814215.2 Seriola lalandi dorsalis | reverse complement strand
ACACACACACACACACACACACACACACACACACACACACACACACTGCAGTCACTTTGATCTTAACTGCAATCAGTTTGGGATAATCAATCAGTTTGGGTTGGTCACAGAATCACGCACAAACACACACATGTACACACACACACACACATGGACAGCAGGAATGTTAACATGTGCAAAGGTCTGGATGTTGTTGGTGATGGTACAGGTTTCGCTATAGCAGCAACCTACACTTGTAGCAGCCATCTGAGAGGCAGCAAGAGGGAGTAAGAGAGAATGAGAGGGACAGGACAGAGGGAGTGTGTGTTTATGTGTGTGTGTGTCTGTGTGCCGGGAGCTTTCAGCTGGGGACTTTCAGCCATTATCAGGATGAATCTGAAAACAGGAAGGCGGGTTCCAATAAACAAGACGAGCGGAAGACAACCACAGTTCTACTTCCTGTTTTAGAACAAGGGAGGAAACAGCAGATTTTTTAGGAATTCAAATCAGAAGCAGCACTCCGGAAAGACCATCTTTATAATACTTAAAATGCTCTTGCTTTGACAAAATTATGAGCATTTATGGGTTCACTTTTTTGTAGTGTTTGTGACACTACTTGCTTTTTGTCCCACCTTTTTTTTTCATAGTTAGTTTTAACAGAGCAGTTTTTATAGCTTTTCCTTGGCTGCTGTCGAAAGTGTGATCAGGCAGATGTTTATCCCAGTTCTGTATCTGTGTGATTGTTTATCTGGCTCTGATATCTTGCTATATAGGCCTTGGGCTGAGCTGGACTTGGCTGTGTTTGTGGGTCAGCAGCAGTGAGAGGAAAGCAGTCTGGCGCACTAAACACCATTTCCGCTCATCTGGGTGCTTCCAGCTTCTTTGGACAGCAATGTTTCTGATTGGGAAAACCCAGGGGAGGGGGTGATGGAGGCTGGGATTGTAGTCAGCAGAGCACGGATATTTAACTGTGAGGAACAAAAGGAGATAAAACTCTGCAAATCATCAACACATTGTGTCGGTATTGCTGAGCAGAGTAAAGGGGTTTGAGATCTAAGGCGAGATAGTGCACAATTAGTAGTGTGATTGATTGTAAACTGGTGTTCCCCCTTCACTGATACGTCACTGAGAAGATTCTTTTAGAAATGTCTTTTTTATCTACTTGATGAATGTTGACCTCTGACCACATCATTGTCTCTGGTCAGTGTCCTCTGTGCTGGTTAAGCTATGAAAACAGTGGTCTAGGCAGCCCAGTTTTCAATGGAGACGGAGGAATTGCAACATTATTAGGCCTATCAGTTATAACGGGATATAATCGCTCCCTCCCTCCATCCCTCTCTATCTCTCTCTGCCCTCTCTACAGCTCCTCTAACCATGTCCTAGTTAGAGGCTGAGGGATATGCATGGCAAGTGTGCAGCTCTCTTCCCATGCCTTTGCTGCACATCTTCTGTCTTATATCACCAAGAGAGGGAGCAGAAGAGAGAGCGAGGCTGTCATTCTGTAAGTTAACATTGTGCTTTAATATATTGAACAAGTAGTTTAACCACATTATTCATTCACTCATAATCCCGACTTTAATAAAAAAAAAGAATCTTTCTCCGGAACATCCTCTCTACTCAACGTCTAATCCGGCCTACAATTTTTTAATATGAAAAAAAAATCTTAATGTTATTTATCACTATGATACAATCAAAAATAGCTATTTTCTATTACCATGTGATTTTTTATAGAGAGTTTGTGCAAAACAAGATGATACATTGCATCTTTGAATGCTTTGAATAGAAGAACCCACTTGAGTATAGGACAAACCATTAAAATGATGAGACATTGCTAACAGGGTTCACGGTTATGCTCAAAAACTTTTTGAGCATGTCTTTAAATCTGGATGGAGAAAATGGTGAAACACTGCTGACAGGGTCCCCCCCTTTAAATGCTCAAGAAGTTTTTGAGAATAATAGAGACCAGCAGATGATGCAAACTTTCCCATGTGCAGGACATGCATCGGATTATGCATATACTTGTGCTATTCTAAGTGTGCACCACTCCCCACCATCTGAGCAACCCTCTTTCAAACACACACATGATGCTGACACTTAGGTCTCTCTGTCACAGTGATGTAACTGCATGTAGAGGTTGTTAGATTTGCCTAACATCCAAAAAGCAGGAATGACCTCGGGTGAAGAGAGAAACCTAGCTGGGCCGAGTGAAACTGTTCTCTTACTGTAATTTATTTTCCAACAGCGTGTGAAAGGCTGTTTTTGTCATATTTGATGCATGTCTTTAAATGCTAAATACACAGAGCAGTTTCCGCAGACAAGGCTGCCTCTCATTGAAGCATGTGCTCACTACCTGTGCATGTGAAACTTCCTGGGTAATGTTATTTTACACACCAATCTGCAATTGAGAGCCTCTGCCACATGATGGCACTCTGGCTCTTCCAGTGACTGTGTCCGCATCTTGCAAGTGGAATAGTGGATTACAAAACAATCCTTTACTATTAAAAAATCATATAGCGTACATGTGAGAATATTGTCTATTTCATGAGTAATACCACACACGCAAAGGTTTCTGGGGAATCAGCCTGAAACCGGAGGAACTGATCTAAAGTGATGAACTGAAATTGACCAAGTTTGCTATGAAGATTTTAATTAACTACTAGAGTTCTGTGGTTTGGTTCACTCTCTCACTGAATAATTTGTTACTAGCTATTAGACATGGTTCAATGAGAAACTGCTACCAAACCTGAGTAAAGGGGTGTGATTGTGCTCTCTACCTGAATTTAGGTCCGGTATTAATGACAGAGGCACCCTTAGGCTCCAGGCTCATCTCTTTGCAATGAAGGTGTAGTTACATGTGCAGTAATTCCATAGTAACAGCCCATCATATGTGCTACCAGGAATCCTCTCCATTGGGATTCAGCCTTTAGCCGTGTGTCAATCAATGGAATCGTGGTTATACTGCTGAATCTGTGACCACAGATACATTTTTTGAGGAAATGTGCCTTGGGCTGAAATGTAATTTGGTGTGAAAGTAAAGAATTAGACCTCGGAGATGTGGCTAGCATTAAAGGTAGATGTGATTAAAGCTACAGGCATCGATTGGATCTCTGTTACAAGGTACCAAGCCTCGGGATGTTCTGCAGAATAGCGGAATCAGTCTATTCAATTTCATGATTTTTCCACTGTGACATTGTGAGATGATTTCATTTGCCTTACACATTTGCAAAGAGGCTCCACAGCATGATCTCACACTTTTGCTGACCAATTCCATACAATCTGAGGATGCCTAATTGATACAAGTTAGGTAATGGCTTGGTTTAAATTAAAAGCCACAAGTCAAGTGGAACTTTCTCATTTATTATTCAGTAAAGCACATCGTCCTTGCTTAAAGGCTTTAAGAGGCGAGATAAGAGGCTTTTTAATCTGTGTATGGGAAACATACGTCTGTCTCAGCTCTCCACTCCAGTCAGTCAAGAAGAGGAGAAATCAGCATAGCCTGTGTTAGTGTGTTTTTATGTGTCCCGTATGTGTTTCTCCATTTTACCTGGCTCAACATTAATTTATCTATGCGTGCTTATTGAGATTACAGAGTTGTGTGAGGGAAAAGAAGAATTGTGGTTATTAGGGGGAAAACTGTTGAAGAGGTTAGAGCCCAGCACTCTAAGCTGAAGCCACTTTTGCTTTCATGTTAGCAGCTGTCCAAGTCCAAAATGGCCAATTACCATCATTTCTCTGCTGGTGGTGGTAATGTTAGTCAGACAGTCAGAGAGAGCGAGAGAGAGAGAGAGAGAGAGAGAGAGAGAGAGAGAGAGAGGGAGAGAGAGACTCTGAGGGAACCAAGAGCAGATGAGGCAGAGGAAGCTGAGATAAGCCAGAAAATAAAACCATATTTCCACAGCATGGAAATCAGACAACATCCACCATGACAGAAGGTGAATCCATCATCTGCAAAGGAAATAGATTCAATTAGATGGGTCCCTCTGGTGTGTGAATATACACAGAGATTGTTTTTATGGTAATGATTGTAATTGCAATGTCTCTGAGTCCTTTCACATTGATTATGCAGTGTAAATAAGCAGAGAAACACATTGTGACAATATATACAATGTATACATAAATATACAATACAAACCACAAACCCAGTGTTTTTTTTTAATCTATGTCCATATATATGGACATAGATATAGTCATATATAGGTGTGTGTGTGTGTGTGTGTGTGTGTGTGTGTGTGTGTGTGTGTGTATATATATATATACATAGGGACACAAGCAGAAAGAAAAACAAAATGAAGAAGAAGCAAGAAAAATGGTTGTGTGGTATCTCTGCATAAGTCTGTAAGCATGCATGTGTTATTATTATTGAGAGTGAGATGAAGACTGAGTTTTCCCCAGAGACGACTCTACTGATCTGTTTCTCGGTGTCTCAGTCTGATCTTTGCCAGGAGGTAAACGCTGTTAGAGCTTGAAAGATTGCGTGCACAATATTTCTTATGGGAAATATAGGATATTCACTTACAAACTAAATGATGTTTTTATCACGCTTTCTCAAAATCTAAAAAGCTAATCAATTGGAGCCAATCAAAGTCATAGACCATTAATGCCTAGTAGGTGAATATGACTGGATTATTCTCACCTCTTTCCATTTTGATAATCCCTGAAAGAACACGTTGCTTTACAGGGGACAACCAGTGCACCGTGTAATTTCACAGAGACAACAAACATGAACCTCTTCAACCACAGGCGAGGTCTAAGTGAAATGACATTTCTCAGTTAGGTTAGATGAAGGATTGCCTCGTGTCTTTTCATCAGGATTGATAATGCCGCGCACAGTATTACATGTGGGTGGCTTTGGTTGCTACTGAAAAGGAATATAGAGTCTGTTTTCTGACCTTTCATTCGACTGGCTAGACCTTACCAACAGATTGACATCAATATCAGACTGTCTCGTCTGACAGGGGAAAAAAGAGAAACACACCATTCTGGTGACAGAGTATGATCTGGGAGTTAAAGCGAAGAGTGGCAGACGGGTTTAAAAACACCTGTACAGGAGACTGATGATGTTGAACTAGAGGGAAAAGGCATTGCAGACCTGAATGATAATAATACAGAACAAAAATAACAGAAAACTGATTCCAGATGAATGATGATTTTTTTTGCTGGTGATTCCAGAGGCCAGAAGCCGAAAGAGGCTGATCGTCCTCCGTGGTCCAGCCCCGAGCTGAGACCCTGTTAATTTTCATTTTAGGTCCTTGTTTTCATTTGATTAATTCTAATGCGGCTTTGCCCAGCCTGTGACGATAACAATGAGGGTTGCATGTCTCACTGCCTCCATCTGTCCTACTAGAACATGTCTGGGAACATAATATCACCAGAACGGTTAATCTGCCTTATTTACTTTTCCCAATATGGCTGCTTTGTCACACACATCGTTTGTCCTCCAGGATAAATATTTCCCCAGTGCCCGTGCACACTAAATGTTGATTTATCCTCAGCCTGTTAAACTGGCCAATCTGCATATGGTGTGTTTGTGTTTTGTCAGGATGCATCCACTGTGACTGTGAATATATACTATAATTATCATTTAAGTGTGACAGCAGAGCTGGAGTCCATTCATTGGTCTGCAGAGACCTGCGTGTGAACTGTGTTGTCATCTCTTCTCGTGTATTGAAGATGTCTCGTCTGACAAAGGGCTGATTTAATAGGAGAACAATTTAATGTTGTCTGATTTCATTGTAATGAACAAGATCTCGACTCATTTTACTCTCCTCAAAGGGAGAGAAATAAGGGGGGAGTCGGAGAGAGAGAGAGAATAAGAAAGAGATGAAGATCTGATTCGGCGTCTAACTATTTATGTTGCTTGAAACAAAGAGAATTTGGAGCAGGCCATTTAACTTAATGCTCTCTCTTCTTTGCTAATGGTCTGAAGATAATTAGTATTACTAATCAAAACACTTGTGTCTCCTCTCCCCTGGTGTGTCATTTTCCCTCAGGGCCATTGTAAACTGTCTATTGCTATGAAGGGCACTCAATTGTTCCTTTTATGTTTCCATTGGATATACATGAGCACAATCTAATGTATTTCCCATCTGCACTGTTTATTGTTGCAGCCTTAATGCCTTCAGTTCATTGTTTTTTGTTCGAGTCAGGAAACATCACATAAAAAAACAAAAAAAAACAAACTTAAATCACCACCATATTTTCCTGATTTGGATTCAAATTTATCGACCAATCTTAACTGGATAGACGCAAATTGGATAGAGCCAAGTGTCTAGCATTAGCAGGAGAACAAACATTCGAAGGGATTTGTTGTCATTGGCTCAATAATTCAGCTCAGTGCTGAAACAATTAGTCAAGTAATTAGTTGATTATCTGATTAACAGAGAATTAATCCATTATTTTGGTAATTGCTCACCATTAAAATAAAATTAGCAGGTAAAAATACCAAAGATTTGTTTGCTTGTCTGTATTTATCATTTTAAATAGGGGCTGCCACTTGAAAGAAAAAAAGAAGGGGAATATCCTGCACACTGCTCTGCTCTTGCTTAGCGTTTACTGATCATCCTAACCTGAACCTCAAAGATAATCACTTTATGATACAAAACAAAGAAAAACAACAAATCATCATATATGAGAGTGTGTTTGACACATTTGCTTGATAAATGACTTAAATGATTAATGGATTATCAAAAATTGCTGGCCATAGATTTTCTGTCAAATGATTTACCGAGATTGTTTCAGCTCTCTATATAAATGGGTTTTTAAATGTAAGTCAGATCAAAGTGCATCCTTTGAAGATATCAAGACTTCTGGAGGCTCTTTTATTAACATAAAAAAACAAGACTAAGATTATACAGCCATACTAGCTGCTCTGTGAGACTGTACTTGTATGTTGTGTCAGTCATTTACTACCTACCTACTCACTATCTAGGGCAGATGTTCCCAACCTCTCATGGCTCACTTGAAAATCTCAAAAATGTTGGCAGCCCACATCCGACCCCATAACAACACGGAGGCCAAATAATATGTTCTCAGAGCACTTTGTATTTCAATGATAATGATTGGACACACAGGACTGAACTGAAAGCAGGGAAAACTCAATTTTTCTTTTTTGTCTGACAGAGAGAGACCACTTGTCAATTCATCATCAGTCTCTGACTCTTTCCTTTTAATTCTTCCTGTTGCTAACCAGCTACCCATTTTGACACTCTAGTTTTTGTAATGGATGTAATCTTTTAGCGTACAATCAGACTGAGGTAGTAAACGAGTTTGCAATGTGGTCTGGTGGTCACAACATAAAAGTTCCTATCACTGTGACAGGCCTTAATGCGAGAGGAACAAATAATAATGAAAGGAGTTGTTAAACCTTTGTAATGTTTTTAAAGACCATTTCATTTTAAAACATTTAAGAACATTGTTTGTATTTTTTGTTTATAATTACATCTTTTCACCAAAATTGTACTATTTTGCAAATGATTTGTCAACCCACTTGCAATACCTTCATAGCCCACCAGCAGGCCCCAACCCACAGGCAGGGGACCACTGATTTAGGGAGTGTTATGTAGAGGACTGTATAGTGAGCTAATCAGCAAAATGAAAAAACACTTTTCACTGCACCGCATTTTTTTTCTTTCAGCTCGAGCGCAATGCATGATGGTATATATTGCTTGGTTAGTTGACCATCGCTTTATGGGATGCTGTACATAGAATAATGAATTCTCACTATAGATTCGGCAATAGAAACCACAGAACAGCACACCACTAGAAAATGGCTAGCTCACTGGTGGACTATACAACGAGCGGTGACTGATTTCGGACACAGCCTTGATGGGGTGGGTAATCTGTAGTCATTTTCACAGGCAATCCATCCAATGGTTGTTGAGATATTTCAATCTGAGCCAAAGTGGGGGACCAACCTACAGATTGATAGACCAAAAATGTCATTCCTAGAGCCATGCAGCTATCATGGCTGAAAATCCTGAATACATACACTTGTCCTTCATGACACGAACCACAATTTGACTCCCATTTTATCTGTACAGAAGTACTGCTAATTTCATAACTAAACTGAAGTTCACAACTTGAATCAAACCAGGGTGTTCTTGTTGTGAGGCAACACTGGAAACTACAGATACTCTGACAACAGACATAAAACAGCACAATTATAAAAGTGTTTAAAAGCATAGCAACATTCACATAGCTGAATTATAAACCCAAACATGATTAATTATCAAGGATTTACTAAGTAAGTGGAGAGGATGGGAAACAAAAGAAGCCAAGAGTATATTCTGCTAGTTTCTGTAGAGTCTGTATTGTATTGTGTTTCTCCCTCACTGACACTTTACTGAGCACAGTGGATATTGGCACAGAAGAGTGGGCTGGTTTTGTGTGACTATATCTCAACAAATTACATCCTGTAATGGATTATAGATTAATTAGTTTGTCCTCACCTGAGAGCAATGAGTGGAATCTAGTGGTGAAAAGACCAGTTTTACATATCTGTGATTAAATAGCGTCAAATTACTTTTTAGAAATATAAACCTTGTTAAAACCGTGGAATTTTACTTTTGTTTTCACACTGTGAGACTCTAATGGGGAGGGAGGGGGACAGCCACATAGACTTACTGAAGTAAGCTGAAGTAAGTTACAGTTGCAAAACCATTTCTGTATAATGTGAAATTAGACTTTAAATTAAAAGACAAATACTCTTCGTACCTATAGGAACATATTTTCCTGGGTGTCCCTGGATGTAAGATGAGGCTTATATACAGTATAATATCCAAAATAATTCTCCTGAAAACATCTTTGGATGGGGTCTAGCACCTACATGGTTGTAGAGTTGTGTCCAAAGTTTACTTTGCTGTTCAGTCTTAGTTTTATCATGATTTATCTCCACCACAATGGAAGGCATTATGGGGACTCCTGTAAAAAACAAGGCCATAGGTTGTTTGTGCATCAGGTTATTATGACCCTTAGTGAGTGGATGGATGGATGGGTCAACAAAGGGAATCAACAGGGGCCAACATGGGTCAACAGGAATATGACAAAAGAGAGTGGTGTTCAATTCCCATGTGAAACCAGCAGGTTATATTGTAACCATGACAACAAAGATCATCTAATGTTGAGAAAGTACTTATTTTAACCCCAATCTTGATCTTTTCCTAAACCTAATCAAGTAGTTTTAGTGCCTAAACCTAACCAATCCCTGATTGTTATTATAGTAACCATGACAACGAAGGTAAGTACATTGCTGTCGGTACATTCCCTGTGTTAATTATTGTGAACTGATGTCCAGTATCAGGGGTCGTATCAGAAGGGTGTTGTTCGGGTTGGATGACTTGTTGCTGTTATGACTTTCACTAACCAATGTCTCCACAGGGAAAGATATGTCCTTACAAAGTTATTACTGTTTTGTCAAGGAATGTTGAATATTATTATTAAAGGAAAAAAACTGGCCGAGAAAGTTCTGTCTATTTCGACTTTACAATACCCAGCATTCATTGCATACACTGCACTCTCATATCGCACCATGAAGACACCTGACAAAATGTCCCCAGCCAGAGCAAACTCTGCGACTGCTAGTTTAGCTAAAGTTTATGTCAGAGCAATACACACAATATTGCACTGAAAGACTGATCAAACAATTGATCGATATTTGTGGAAATGCCACATCCTGGAGGTTTGTATTGTGCAGTGTTTATTGCAAAGCTCTGAAGTGTCATACGTGTACAAGGTAAAATGTTGCTACTATGTTAAAGATTCTTTGGGATTAGTGAAGCCGTCTTGCTTATAACTTTTCAAGCATTTTAAAGCTGCATTAATCAATATATTTCTAAATTTATCAAGGAGTCAAATTTCTATGTGCTACGTGAAAGGTATCACTTGCAGTGACAAAACTCACAGAGCATTTTCATCCAATTTGCAGCTAGTGGTTTCCAGTCTCTACTGTTCCGGTTTTATGGGCACACATTAGCATATTCCACTACCTGAATATTCCACCATATTCAGTGGTGTTCACTCTCACCAACCTCATCTCAGGCAGCAGGCACCAATTTTCATCAAACAAGCTCTGATAAAACTACGGTATACTATCGCGCTGACACAAAACGTTAACAAAAAAAAAAAAAAAAAAAAATGTAAAATGAAAAAAAGAAATTGTTAATGTGAATGACAGAATACTGTGGTCAGTAGTGGTCATGCCTGCAATCATTTTTTGCAGCAACAGCATGTCAGTGTTGTGTTCGCTCCAAGTGTGGGTATTGACATGGCGCCAAAGAATTAATTTACCTCGCTTGAAAATATATTATTATTCATGAGTCACCTTTTGCAGCAAAATCACTGATCATCCTAAAAGCTGTTGAGGGCTAAGCCTGGATCAAAACACAACAAGACAGTGAGAGTGGCTGTGACTAACAATCCCTGGAGAGAAAACAACCTTGATGGGTTTCAGACACTGCTGGTGTCTGACAGGGTTGTTTGGCCTCTCCCTAGTGCCCTTATTCATGAGACTTCTTCAAAAACCCTACATCAAACTAGCCTAGTGCTCCATGTGCTTGATGATAGAAAATTATATCTAAATAAAATATGAAAAGCGAGTGCGCTTGAAAGTTTCTGTGCGCTTATTGTCAGATATGTGCACGGTATGTGGCAACTGAAGAGGCACCATTTGTGTATTTGAAATCTCAGACAAAAAAAAAAGAACAAAAAAGAAAAGATTAGCTAATTTGAAATCTCATGCATATTCAGATATTAAGGTAGGGCAGCCTCACTCTTGAAGATGTTCCAGAGTGTTCCAGCTTTACTCATCTGTCACGTACTTTGTCCTATGCAAGAACTCTACTAGGAGAGGGTATGTTTTGCAAAAGACTCCTTTCAACATGTGCCTTTGGCAAATGATGAGCCCCCTGGCCAGCTCAGCTCAGCTGTGATGTGCATGTTGGAACTAGTGCATAATAAGAAAAATGGTCTTAAAGTGCGAAAAATATCATTATTTATTATTTAGCTAGCCCTCTAAACTCTTCAGCATGAATCCTACCAGAGAGGATAGAGTGTTCCTGCAGCTGCTGTGATTATGTGCAATATGCGCTCACTGTGTATGCGTGTGTATAATTCAGCTGCACGTGTGCATGCTTGCGTTCTTACATTTGTATGTGCATGTGTGGGTGTGTGTCCCTCTGAGATAGGATTAAGTGTAGATAGAGTTTTCAGAGTAGAACCGATCTCTCAGAGAGTCAGGGGTCTCTGGGCTCTTAGTGCAGAGCCCTGCTTCTCCTCCTCGGCATTTCCACTCCCACTCCTCTCAGCACCATGCCTAAATACTGTGGGGCCTTGGGATGAAACCTGGATACAATACTGTAGTCTCAGGGTTGTGGTTCCCATTTAAAATCACCCTGGATCTTCTTTTCTCTACTAGTGGTAGAAGAGTGGAAAATCTGTTAATGGAGAGATAGATGCCGTTTTTGCTTGTCTCTCTTCCCAATCACTGTGGGTGTCAGGCTTTAAAAACTGCAAAAAAAAAACCAAACAAAAAAAAACAACAAAAAACTGTTGAGTATGTGAAGGATGAGCAGAGAGGGTGCCGAGAATGTCCCTGTCATATTCAAGGCCAGAAAGAAAAACGCACTTAATACACGTGATGTTTATATTTTCCATCACCCAATGTCCGTGGGAGAGTGAAGGAACAGTTTTTTTTTCTTTTTCTTTTGCGCACAGAGCAAAATTGCAGAGACAAGCAGACATTACCTTGCAAAGTCAAGACCCAACATTTGCGATGCATATTGACATATTGATTTTCCTTGGCAGCTATTGGCAGAAGGAGTAAGGAGGATGGGGCCGTGTGTGCGGGTCCACGGAAACTTGGTGAGATCCAGGCAGCATTATGCACACCAAGAGAATGAGGCTTAGCATATATTGAGTGTTTATGCTGCAGAATAGAAAGTGTGGAGCACCTTTGCTTAAACTCACTGACTGTTAAATTGGGCTTAACTAAAAATCCCTCTTACACAAACAGAAAGTGATCCAGGGCTTTATTTTATTTATTTATTTCGCATAAAATCTTTCTCCATGGGCATTTTTACGAAATACATTCCTCTGTTGTATCGATGGGGTGTCTCTGCTTTACATGAAAATATACAGGTGAATGAAAAAGAGCAAGACGGAGGGGGAGTATGGCCAATAGATGAAGGATAATGTGTTGAAAGAGGTGATCTGGAGGAGAGTGAAGGATATCCATTGTTTGTCTTCTTAAGGGCAGGGCACACATGGGGGACAGAGCTGGAGTGTATGTGGATTAGAGTGAGGCTCTTTCCTGAATATATAACCAACCCAAGGTCTCCTCTCCTCTCCCCTCCTCTCCTGTACAATGTCCGTCACAGGAATTGTGAGAGTGTGAAATATTAACACATTTAAAGTATTCTTACTGGACACCCCTATGATGTGAACAGATAACAAGAATAACATATGACAAGTATGTAGCTTATGCAGTTCACTCACGTTTTTTGCCTGATGTAAAATGGGTCAAAAGTAGAAATCATGGTTTGCGATGCATTTTTTATGGGTTGGTTTATGAGCAGGGATGGGTAAAAGTAGAGTAAGTCAGGATAGATTTTGGTACAATATATGAAATGCTCCACATATAAAGATATAAAATAGACTACAAAATTGTGCAAACACAACTTGAAAACAAAACAAAATACAGTATTTTTGTTTGAAAAATTCAATAAAATCTCTTTCCCTTTAGAGAATCACCAGAGTGTTTCACTAAACTAGATCTCACGCGAATGAACTATCAAACAGACTAAATGATCAAACAGCAAAAAATATCAAATTCAAGAGCAATCATTGGTACAGCTATAATAATTGCTCCCTCAGCTGATGCGGTCAGGTATTATTCTCACGCTGAGTAGCATGTGGTCAGGTTTTTTTTTTTTATGATTTATATAGTTGTTCTGTAGAAACATATACACTCTCTCAAACACCTGAAGTAGCCTACGTCTGTGCTGTGCATTTCAGTCTGCCTGGTGCTCTTGTTTGCCCGCAATTAAGAGCTTAACACAGTAAATCATTGCTTTGGATGTGTGGAGCATGCAGATGGCACAGGCAATAAGGAGCATGACCACTCATGCCAAATTCTGATTCTTTTTTTGCCCAACCACTGAAATTGAACGCATTAATGCTGCGGTAAAACAAGGGTCAAATAACATGTTTGTAGCATGTACCCACCCCCCAGCCCCCCTCACTGACCTCTTGTTGGTGAGAGTCTGATTAATGGTCGTGTTTGATTTGCAGCTGGGGCTATAAGCTGGGGGGGTTAAAGGCTTGATGACGAACGTTACAGCACACAGATAAAATGTGTCTCCGGATTGGTGTACAGGGTTATACAATGTCCAAATGGTGCTAGTCAGATGTACACAATTAAAGGTCTGAGGGATATTAGGCCAGTTCTGTTTTTTTGTTCCTATACACCATCTAATACCAATTGCAAAACATGTTGTATTATGCATGTCAAACATATTTAATGCAAATAGTTTGACATTTTGGGAAATATGCTTATCTACTTTTTTGCAAAAAGTCGGATGAGAGGATTGATGCCGCTCTCATGCCCGTCTGCTGAATATGAAGTGTAGTTTAGCCTAGTTAGCTTGGCTCTGTAACAAAATCAAACCACTAGCGCCTCTAAAGCTAACTAATTAACAAGTTGTATCTCATTTATTTGGACAGATGTTGTTCCCTTTGGACAGAGGCCGGCAAGACATTTCCTCCTGTTTCCAGTCTTTATTCTAAGCTAAGATAACTGGCTGCCTGCTGTAGTTTCACATTTACCATTAAGATATCACTGTGGATCTTTTCAAGTAAATAAGTTTATTTTCCAAAATGTCAAACTACTGCTTTATCACAGTTCAGCATTATTTTTTTTACACATAATCCCCACAGTGGGAAAAATAGACGCTTTATGCAAGTTAGACTACCAACAGCACTGTGGCTTCATTTGAACCCTCTGCTCTACTTGTGTCCCTGTCACAGAAGACGTCATGTATTTAAGCAGTGATGTGGCAGGTGAAGCATTCCCAGATACTAGTTCCTCTCATCTCAGTGCCTTCTATATCCCTCCGTGGAAATACACACACACGTATTTGGAATCACACAGTGAGACAAGCTGAGAAACTCACACTAACACATGCACTTGTAACACATTGCCGTTATGTTTCAGCTGATGCTGGAGGGCTGACGGTAAGACACAGCTTACCCCCAACTGTGCAGGCATGACTTAGCCTGAGTTTTACAACCAGAGTTATTGATTTACTCATTATCTTCTTCACAGGCGATCCCCCTGTAGGGGATCAAAGGCCACCACTCCATTCTCCTCTATTCTCTTCTATTCTGCCCTGAATAGATAAAGATTAAAGGGTCAGTTCACCAAATCACAAAAAACATATTTTCCCACTTACCACTATTGGTATGGAAATTATTTTGGTTTTATTTCACCACATCAGATCTACTTTCAATGAAAGAAATATTCACAATAAGAAATAATGGATTAAATGATGGAGAAAGATCAAATGTAATGTTTCAGTGCTTCGAACGCCTACTGGGGCAGCAGCAGGCGTTTTAGATATGGTTATCGTTGTACATTAAAGAAGAATAAAAAGAAGAAACAAATAAACTAACTTAACCATGACATTATTCTATTTTATTCTATTCTATTCTCAAAGGTTATTCTGACTTTGGACACATCAGTAGAGAAAACAATAACATGACAATGTCCATGCAGTAGCTGTTTTGGAGCTTTCAATCATATCTTGATCATGTCATGATGAAGGTCGTGAAATTATCAAAAAGCTCTAGAAGAAAAGCTACTAAATGGACCGTGTGTTGAGATTATTTTGTATTCCATCCTACTTTATTCTGTCAAAGTTCATTTTTGATCTTGAAACAACAGTTGTGAAAAGAAATATCCCCACAGGGTCCATTTAATATCTGTTCTGGAGCTTTTGACCATATTACATGATCTTTCTCAGGATATGATCAAAAACTCCAAAATAGTTACTAAATGGACCTTGTGGTAAGTCTGTTTTGTATTCAGGTCTATTAAGTTTCAAAAGTTAATTCTCTGAAACAAAGAAAACAGTTTCCCTACAAGGTCCCTTTAGTAGCTATTCTGGAGCTTGAAGTCACATTACAGGGGCTTCATCGGGAATGGAGTTTGTCCAGTTGTGAATGAATTTGTCCTTTTTATTTTTTACTAAATTTTTCATCTGAGCACTAGTCCATGTTGGGTTAAACAATGAGGCTCTAAGTCTGATAGGTCTTCATCATGATCATAATCATGACATGATCAAGAACAGCAATTACATGGACTTTGAGTTTCTCAACTTTCTATTCTACTTCAATTCTATTTTAAATTATATGGAAACTGACGCATACATTGACAGACTCAGCTTGAGAATCGCTGTGATATTCCTTTGTTTATGCTGGTGGTATTAACAGTCAGCACAAATCACATCAGGAAGGAACTGTGTCATTGTGCAATAATTGGAATTATGCAAATAGTCACAAGGCAGCACTTTGTAATAACCACACTTATTCATAAATTTCCTTTTTTATTATTAGTTCACTCTGAGGCATGGACTTGCTTTTTATCATTTATGTGGTATTCATTATTTTCTGTCACCACCTTATGTCGCTTTTATTGTGTTGACTTGTAAACAGAAGGACATGAAAAAAACAAGTGCGTCCTATTGAACAATGAGCAGGGAAACAAAGTTAACAGTCAAAGAAGCTTTTCATGCATAAGTGTTGATTTCTCTGGGGAGGATCAGCAGGCACTTTTTCTCTCCCTCCCAATTCGATCCACTCCTGCGCTGCTGTAAAGTTAGGCTCTGAAGAGACGGAAGAGAAATCCATACGTGTCTCTGTCTGGCCATTGATATTCTCCTTACTCCCTTCTTTTTCTCCACACCTCCATCACCCCATCGCTCCCTCTCTCTTGTTCTTGCTTTCTCAGTGGGTCCGTGGTGGCCAATCCATCCTCACGCCCTCCACTGGCCAGGTCAGGACATCCAATATCCCATGGATTCAAACTTTCTCTCCCTCACGAGCTGACCAAGTAACAGCCCCTCCAACCCACCCACTCCCTCCGCTCTGTCTTTCCTCTGATTCAAGTTCACATCAATCTTACAATCCTCTCCTTCTCTCTTTTCACCTTCTCCAGCCTCTGTTTCTGCTGCGAGATGGTTGCCATGTTTTCCCTTTCTCCTATTTCCCCTCTAAACGCATGAAGAATACTCACCTGCAGGCGGAGGATCACATAATAATTCTCCTGCCCACTTCCACCTGTGACCTCCACTTAGTCTGAATAGTCAGAAGAGCTTTATTTTCCATATTTTTCTGCTACATTGAAAGCCCTGTGCTTTATAAATTATTTTTTTTTTATATTTTTGCAAATAGAAACAGTATAGAGTTTTTTTGCACCATTTAGTAGCACATTACAGTAATGTGATTACTTTTTTCAGTAATGAGCGTGTGAGCAATTACAATTTAAATTCAGTCATTACTAATCCCAGGAACAGTCCTTTATGTTGACAATTTGGGGGTCATCTTATTCAAAGTTCAATAGTGCCGGTCCACTACATTAGTTAGTTTGACACAGGGATCATGTGTTGCCAGCTGTTTTCAATGGAGCCGGCTCAAATAGTCACTATAGATGCTGATCGATTATTATATCATGCAATAATTTTCCCTGATTGTAACAACTTCTATATCTGTTATTTTTTTTAGACAAATACCCAAAATGAAGTCAAACTACAGTAAAATAAACTGACTCTAAGCTTCATCAATAACTTGTTATTTTTCAAGCTGCTGTCATCTCATTACTGTAATATGAATCTAAATCCACCTCTATGTTGGCTGTTGTATAAACTGTGGAACTGAAGTGGAGAGAAGATCCAAACCCTAGGGTAAACTCACTCTTGCAAAACAACAACAACAAAAAAAACAGTCAAGCTACATCGTTTACAAAAACAAAGGAGTTCCTCGGACAATGGGGATCGGTAATTGATTGTTGGGTAGGCACATTTACAGCTCATTTATGTTTCTGTCTGGCTGATGGAATCGAGCGAAATTGAGCGAGAATGCAGCTTATTTGGCAGCAGTGGCGGGGACGCGGCTCGTCTCTACCAAAAAAGGGAACAATGTGACTCAATATAACACCAAATTTGTTGTAGGTAGCTTGCTAACATTGACAAGCCATAGATAGATAGATAGATAGATAGATAGATAGATAGATAGATAGATAGATAGATAGATAGATGGATAGATGGATAGATGGATAGGTGGATAGATAGATGGATAGATTGGGGAGGTTGTGTATAGATATTGCACATATACCACATCGGTCTAGCTGATAGATTGTAATAAACCCAATTTATTATGGGAGATAGAAACAGCATGTCTTTGAGGTGGGAGCAGAGAGGCCTGGGTTGGATTGTGTTAAAAGCACTAGAAAAATCAAAACAACACCCTGACAGAGCTATCTGCATTTTTTAAGTACGCGCACACTTTTGAAGCATAAAAAGAATGGCATCCTCAACACTAAATTTGGCCTGGTAAGCAAATTGCAGTGGGTCCACATATTCGCCTGCCAAAATTCTGAAATGCAACAAAACAATCCTCTCCAAAGTTTTCATTATGTGTGAAGTGAGGGAAAGTTTGGAGAGGATTGTTTTTTGTTTGAGAGAGTTGGATGTCAGATGTAAACAAATAATACTCTTCTATGACAGCATCTGGTGTTTGGCTCTCCTATCATTGCTTTTTTACTGTAGCCATCCTTTTGGTCGTGCTACGCCTAACCTCATTCTGTCACAGCAACACCCCAGTGAGAGCGGTGGAAGGTGATAAAAATCAAAATTAATGTGCAATTTAATGTATACATAAACCCACACCTGGACTAGCTGGTGGTGCTACTGTAACCGGAAGGCTGCTACTATGGGGATGGCTTTGATTCTTTGCTTTAATACTGCTGCTTTCTCTTGGCCCCACATGAAGAGGAAATTAGACGGCTACACGCTGCCACACACAATCTTGGGCCATTTCCAGTGAAAGAATTAGGAAATTAGAAAAAAAACTATGCAAACTACAATTATACGACTCAGACCTGATGTGGACAGCACATTCTCTTGTGTTGCCTTTTAGGGCATAAAGATTCAAAAATACTGCAATGCCCTTCTAGTTGGTCTCCCTTGATGCACAGTGAAAGCCTTACAGATGGTCCAGAATTCAGCAGTGCGTTTGGTTTTCGATCAGCCTGAAAGGGCACATGTCACTCTACTGCTCATTGACCTCCACTGGCAACCCATGGCCGTCCGAATCAAATTCAAGTCACTATTGCTTGCTTTTAGCATGACCTATGAGGTCTGCATCAAGCGGCAATGTTTGGGGCTGAAAAACTGTGAAAAACACGCACCAAAAGCTGCAATTCCTCGAATGACCACTTGAGGCTGGCTCCAAAATAGAGCCAACATCCCATGTTAAAATTACCAACTTAACAGCAGAAATAAACTTGTTCACAGCCTGGTACAAAAAACAGTTTTGATCTGTATGGTTACTTTCCCCCTTCGTGGCAAGTACGGTCAGTACGGGGTGAATTTTTATACAACTTACAATTTAAATGTTATTAAGGCTTAAATTTATGCACAATTGAGGGAGTGCCACTTTGAGTGACAGGTGGTTGACATTATGCTTGCCATAAAAAGCCTCTGCTCCACACTCACCCCATCTCTTTGCCCATTTTTGGATTAGCCAGGAGTTAGGGAGAGTCAGGCACTGCCAAGTTGGTGACGGTGCAGTAGCCCAACCTGAGATTCAAAACCACTCTTCAGAAACCTATAAGTGATGTCACCAAGGCTACATATACCCGTCTACTTGAACTCAGTCATACATGTTTATGTTCATTCACAGCCACTGCGTTCCTCCAAAGAACGTCGCCTGGCGTTGCCATGCCTGCACAAAAAGCAATTTCTGTCCCGACTGTTGCTCCCCAATGATTGAACAAGCTACAAATGCTTTCAGAGTAAGGGCATCCCTCTCTATCTTCAAGAATCTCTTAAAGACTCATCTTTTCCGAGAGCATCTCCTCTCCTTACACCTATGATACCCTAACGTGCCTAGCTGGCATTTACTGTGCACTTCTTTACCTGATCTCCTTGAACTTTTATTATTGAACAGATTCAGTACTTCATGCTTACTCCAAGGTCTCCCACTGTATAGAAGCTTGAGTGCCATCCCTCACTTGTAAGCTTTGGATAAAAGTGTCTGCCAAATGAATAAATGTAAATTAGGCTGCAAAGATTTCCATTTAGCTTTTTCTTACATGTAATTAACCATTGTGAAAGGTGATAACATTCAAATATGGACCCTTTGGAGAGAAGGGGTCAAATTATCCCCCATAGGTTGGATGTTAAAATTCTGCACAGCGTTACTCAGGCTTTTTTAATTTTAAAAGCACCATGAAAACTTCACCCACCCCTCCAAAAAAGGGGTGCATCTCTTAATTACTGACATGGAGCCAATTTGCGTCGAGCATGTCTCTCAGCAGATAGTGATAATCATTATAATTGCTTGAAGCGTTTGTTTCATGCAGCAAAAGCAATAATGTTCACTCAGATCTTCTATAATAAAGGCTTTGGCTGAGCACTTGGCTTCCTCCAAGCTGTTATACAGTGACTGGACGTGAATAATCATTAGTGAAATTGAAATGCAGGGGTAAATACATGGCTGTGTCTGTCCTTTCCTCTGTACTGCCTGTTTTTTTTTTTTTTCTGTCGGTCCCTGGGTACAGAGCCAGAGGCTGATCAAAGACTGACTCTGATTCACTCTGAATGATCAAGGAGAAGAGACAGGGAGCTCTGTGATTACTGAACATTGACGTTGTATCAATTTCAATCATTCTACAATACGTGGCTGTCACACACAAGGTGTATTATTCACTCTGTCTGATCACCTGGGATCCAGTCGTACGGGTTTTATTGATCATGAGAGATATTCTTGCATTTTTCATGAGGGAGAAGAAATTTTGTGATCAAAAGTGCCACTGGCTCAAATCCACTGATTGCCTTGAAAGGTCAGGGTTGAAGAAGTGAGACAGGCATGCTCTCTCTTTTGCAACAACTAGGCTACAGCTGCACTGGCTTTAAAGCAGTTTGTTATTTTTAGAAATTTATAGAATAGAAACCATTTACATAATGAGAGTTAGATGAAAAGATCGACACCACTCTCTTATACAGATTCCTGGTAAATATCAGGCTATATGCAGCAGCTAGCTAGCTTAGCTTTGCATAGAGGCTTGAAATAGATGAAACAGCTAACACACCTGGCTGTGCTTGAAGGAAACAAATTTCACCTTCCAGCACCCCTAGAGCTCACCAATTAACACGTTGTATCACGTTTTGTTTAATCTCTACTAAAACCAAAGTGTAAAATGAATGTTATCTGTTCTCTATTTCTATTTGTTGGCAGCACAGTTTCCAGTCTTTTTGCATTTTAAAACAAAAACACATGATCTGTTTTTGCTCCGTATCAGAAATTATCTCTGTCCACACTATCGCACCTGAAAACACGTATCACATGACCATTCATGTATACTGGGCATTCTTGTGCCGGTGTAAACAGGTAGCAGATAGTCTACTCTGCCGTTGTGTAGTTATGGAATATAATACGAACAACGAACAGCAAAGGCAACTGCAGCATTAAAATGCGGAACTTAACTGTAAAACAGCTGCTAGCAAAGACCACAAGGTCAGTAACGCTTGTATTTCTTTATCCATTCACCACTGGTAGTCTCGACTGATGAGACCCAATCAGGGAGCGACTGTTGGTGTCTACGTCATTGTTCCCAAAGGTCTCCCTTTCAGCCTGTCCAGAATACAACGCAACCCCCGGAGTTTTCAAACTAAAACATAGTAGTGTGGACGTAGCTTAAGTTAACTGGTTCTTGGATGTAGCCTTGTATTTCACACAGATATGAGAGTGGTATTGATTTTCTTATCGAATTCTTGGCAAGACAAAATTAATGCACATCCCAAACTTAACCCAGTGGAGCTGCTTTGGAGCTAACTGCAGAATAACGCGGCTCTGCTATTTTGGAAAGATGTAACTATCTGAATAATCCATCCATGACATGAGATATAAGAATATACTTTTAGTCAAACAGAGTGGTGCAAAAAAGCATAAGAATCTTTGATTTACAACCACCGGAATGGATTCAGTTGTCACAGTGTGGCTGTTGCCTGGTATGAGGATCACAGCACTGCCGCAACAAAGATGTGGGTTGTTCTATATCAACAGGGAAAGTGGTTCTCCTGAGGAGACTGAGACGTTTTGTTTTGGTTGTGGTCTAGCAGTTTACTGTGTTCTACAGGTGCCATGAATAAAACATTCAGACCTGTCAGAGGAGGCACCTTGGCTAGAGGGTCAGCTGTCCAACTGCAGCCGGAGAATAGAGGAGTACCCCATCAGGAGAAGTTCGCCAAATCGCCGCCGTTTGATAGAAAAAGCTGCAGGGGCAAGATAGCAGGAGATTGGGTGCAGATTTAAAGCCCCATGATGCATATCCACAGGTTGGCTGCTACAGGGTAATACCCTTTGAGGATTACATCAATATTGGAGCTAAACATGTAATCATACACTGAGGCCATGCTCCAGATCCATCTGGATAACCTTCAGCCTCATCAGAACGAATAGCCTTAGCTGGAAAGAAGGTTCTTGGAATTATTCATGGGGGAAGCTGATGAACATCACAAAACATTTGAATTTAATCTCAAAATGCATGACAGAGGATGAATTTTCAAAAGAAAGCATTGATTGTGCTGCTCAGCGTTTTCCCCAGGACGGCATACAGATCCACACAATCGCAAAAATGCAGTGTAGAAACACTACTCTGTTGTACTCTTATATGCCATGACCAGCTTAATCACTGAACCTGAGAATCAACAGAGTCTATTTAGAGCCCTCATCTTAGGCATGAAGTAAGCCGAATGGATTCAAGATACAATCCTGTAACTTTCGCTGTCACTTAATTGCAAGACTACTCCTTTGATTAACTCTCAGTCCTTCTCCCACTCTCTCCGTCCCTCTGGGAAATGAGGAAGGGGGGGGGGGGGTATAAGACATGATTGACAGCTCGTAGTTTATCAACAGCTGCCCAAAGCTCTTCTCTACCATAGCAGATGTTCTCTTACGGATTAAATCTTCCTAAATAACATGCTAACAAAATAAATGCAACTTGAGATCCTGTCTGCTCTCAGTCACTGTAATTCTCCCTGTAAAAACATGATGAACTAATTAAAAGTTTTTTTCCAGTGGCCGTAGCAACTTATTGTTGCTTGTTTGAATGGCCAAGAAGGGAGTGGCATGCAGCAACAGATATAAATGCTTTTCAGTAGAGTCACGGTGTGTCTCCCGCTCTCTCTCTCAAAGGGTCAGCCATCTTCAACTAAATGAATAACGCATGGCAGTGTCGCCGTAATGTAAACATCATATCCTGCTTTCTGAAACCTGGATGAACCCCTTATCCCCTTAAAAAACCAAAAAAAAAACTACATATGCAATCTGGTTTACCCCTCAACTCAAGTTCTGTAGTAAAATGAGAAGTCAAGTCTGCTACTGGGAGAAGCCAAGCAGTCGGACACCAAAGTGGATTCAATTTCAGTAGTGGAAGAAGTATTGAGGTCTTCTACTTAAGCGATAGTACCTTAAATAATAAAAATATGTTATCATAAGCAAAAGTCCTGCTTTCATATTTTTACTTGAGTAGAAGCACAGAAGTATTAGCAAAATTTACTTGAAGTAGCAAAAGTAATCGTAATTAACCCTTCCATTACCCACTAAGAGCTGTCCCCAGCGGTGGAAAGCAACGCCAATTCTACATCCTGTTTCTATCACGTCTTTTCTTCTACCGAAGTTAGCATGCTAACCAGCTTGCCGCAGCCCACATCAACCCGTCTCTTCTTGTAGCCTCTTGTATTATAAAGATGGCTGAAACTTGTCAGGCAACAATCACCACCACCCATTCCTGGCACGAAACCATGTTCAGCAGCAGAGAAAACAAACAACAACCACAAATAGCCCCTCTAAGACTAAAAAAGTCCTTCGCTGAGTGTGAGCAATAAGACATATTTATATATATATTTATATGCACACACACAGACACACACACACACATATATTAGGGTTGAGGTGAAAAAATCAATTCTCCGTTTAAAATTGATCCTCATTTCAATAATCCAATATCGACATACATCTTTTACACTCTCTTGTGGATGCATCACAACAAGATCTGTGTCAGGTCAGTGTAGCTGTAGTGCTGCCTAATGCATGTAAACTTGTCACCGTAGGAACGGTGGTTACATAACCTTTGAAAGGAGCTGCAACTCAACCATGTGATTGCATCATAGGTGTGCTCCGGTACTTAAACAAACTGCACTACACCTCTGCACGTGAAGACTGAGAATGAAGTCAGCGGCAAGTCTGAAGGCAGATGTGTAGATGCATTTCAGATTTAAAAACTATGTAGACAGTGAAGAGCTGGTCAAAGGCAAAGCTATATGCAAGATGTGAAGAAGAAGTGTTTGTACATGTTCATGCACAGTGTAGCCGGTGCACAGCTGGGTACATTAGCAGCACACATTACATCTATTATTTCTTGAGATACATGTCTAAGCTGTTGGTCATGTTAAATAGACAGCGTATTAATGCAACTGCTCTGTGTCCATTTGTAATGTAAACATTAATGGTTTTAATAATGCACCAGGTTAGAGGAACAATTTACAGCAGTAATTCTCTGAGAATCTCATTCATATCCAAGAGAAATTGATGTTGTAACTGAAATATTTCTAAATTGATATCGAATCAAAACAAATGTGGAATTGAATCGTGACCTAGTGAATTGGAATCATATATAAGTGACTGTACCTTAGCCCTACTTACAGCAAAGTCTACAAGTAAACTCTAAATGATTGAGATAGACTGACTCTGCATCTGCCATTTTGTACATTCTATTTTTGTTATCTTTATTATTATTACACATAAAAGCAGGATCCTCGGCTCTGTTTCTGTGCTGCAATCACTGTGGAGCTACACTTAACCAACATAAGAGACCTCTGGAGCACTCTTCAATGTAGAGAATTTCTAAGTCGATAGAGGTTTGATAAATAGTGAAACAGTGAAGGATCTTTACATTTGGCTTTCACTTAAATTTGATAAATATGTACCCTGGATTGTACATTTCCCATAATGCAACCAGCATCTTTCTATTATAAATTTGTCTACATGTCCAACATCATCAGGGTTATTTTGTCAAGGCTTGACAAAGCTCCTCCAGAGTCAGAGGAGACCTCATTTAACAGTTCTTACTCGCTGATTAGTGCTCCCCATCACTAACAAGCTGACCTTTGTGAGTCAATTGAGTGGAGTTCGCCTTTTAATGCTGTAGCTGGTGGAGGTAGAGCTAATTCTAACTACTTAATATACTGCTAGGTAGTATGACATGTACAATGCATCACATCATCAGTTGTTGGATGTGGCTAACACAGTCTCCACAGAAATGTGGAGACTAGAATCATGTAAACATACTTACAAATGCTTGAGGACTATTACATGGCTCCAAACCTAAGGACTGGGACTTAATCGAGGAGTCACAAGATAAAAAATTAAATCAATTTTTGCGAGAAGTCCTCTTGTGTTTGTTTTTTTATGTAAATTACTGGATAATTCTGCTTCCTCAGGCCTCTAAAAATGACTCAAAAATAGATCTCTTTGGTCAACCCAATCATAATCTACAGACATATATATATATATCCCTGACTATATATATAGTCAGAAGTACACAGAGCTTCATTTTATGCACCCAAGTCGATGAAGATTGGATCATGTAGACAAGATTTAAATGTAAAGTCTGTGTGATTCATTTAAATCTCAGGCAGGCAAAACAAAGTCAACTTCAGATAATGACAATAGGATTTTTATAAAGAATTTCAATTCAATATTAAGATCAATTCTATATCACAGTAATATAATCACTAAATCACTCAAAAGGCCAAAATAGAAATGTTCACTGAGAAAAACTGAGCAGTTTTTGCCTCAGGCAACATACTGTACTATATTTCACAGCAACAGCAGAAATCACACCTCTAACTTTTTAATTACACCCTTGAGAGGCGCAGTTGACCTGTACAGTGATGTCTGCCCGTCTCAGCGTGGGCTCCCCAGGCCAACCTCAGGTCATCCTGTCTACGCTGGACCCCTGAGATATTCTCCTCAATGAGGCCCGGAGTGCTGATGGAGTCTTGAGGTGTGACCCATGAAGTGGTCCACCCTTCCCCTCTTCACAACAGAGGACCCACTCCTCCTCTAATTTAATCCTCTGAGCTTTCAGACTGAAGTAGACGCATTGCGCACGCACACATGCACACACACACGCACACACACACGCGCGCACACACACGCACGCGCACGCACACACACACACACACACACACACACACACATTTTTATTTTGTTCTTCTTTTTGTGGCATAAAGTCAACCCTGATTGAAAGTCTTCTGATTTAAGTTGTAAATTTGCTCTCTTTTTATGCCCATTTGAATTCCAAAACTCATCCCTTCTGTGCCTCTCTCTATATCTCCCCTGCACCCCTGTGTCTTGGATGTGAATGTAATCCTTCAGGGGTTAAGGTGTGGAAGTACGTGATGCGTCATACAAAAAGAAAAACAGGCTGTTTTTCTCTCAATATGCTGCTGTTCACAGTATTCATCTCTTGTAGATGATTTTGGGGCTGAATATATACATGCATGTACAATATGCAAACCAGTACGGGAGTTTGTGTGTGTTTTGTTAGCATTTGTGTGCGCACCCATACATAAGCATCAATTTTGTATCTGAGGTTAAATACAGGCACTCACCCTTGTTTATGCGTGTTATTTCATGCATGCGGCTGTGTGTTTATGTACCAGACCAAGCCTATTTGCCTCTGAATTTTACGGCCATTCAAATCATTTATTCACCGCCCGGCCTACAGCATAGCTTCTGGCCTGCAGCTTTGTACCAGCAGCTGGGTTGCACAGCCTTCCCGCAAGCTTCCCCCACAATCTCTTCCTCTTTATCATGCATGGCACACCGCTGGACTACTGCAGGCACAGAGCACTTCATCACCACAGCCTGCAGAGAGAAGCAGAGACAGACTGGAAGATGGGCTCAGGGTTCAAGAAGACCCCTATTAGGATGGGATATCCCATAGGCTGCCTGACTCAGCTCAGCACTTTTTGCCCTGGTTTCAAATATAAGTTAGGGGATGATGGGGTAAAATAGGATGTCCTCATGTTTTAAGATTATTGGCAAATTGCTTGGTGATAAGGTTATGGATCAACTTCATTTTAATTCACTCAAACCAGCAGGCGTTTCCCTGCTTAAATTCCAGCCCGAGGGGATATCTGCAGCTAACAGCCTTGTGGAGAGGTTTCAGTGCTGAATTCTGTCAGAGGACATCTCCGCTGAGACAAAATGTTGAGTTGAGACAGAGGGGAGCGGAGGAGAGAGACTGTTTCCTGGTGTCAGCTCTAACTGGGCTGGGAGTATTCTAGTTTCTCTCAGGTACACTGATATCATCCCTGGCTGCCTGCTGCGGAGAGAAACAGTTGCACCGAGGTGTCAGCTTTAAGTGGGTAGGGGAGTTTTGTCACCGATCAGCTATCAGCATTTCACAGTGACTGTTCACTGAGGTGTTCTCTGAGCCCACTGGATGTGGAGCTCCGTTTCTGCCTGTCCTCCCCCTCCCCTCTGTTATTTTTATGTCTCTTCCTTTAATCTTTGTCTAATTTTCTCCCTTTATTTCCTTCCATTTCATTGTTTTCCCTCCCCTCCCCTCCTCTCCTCTTCTCTCCTCCTCTCCTCTCACTCTCTCAGGAGAGGGAATAATCTCTTACAGTATCATGGATAATGGCTGCTCTCTATAACAGAGCTGTCTCTCCAATTCATCAGGTCTGACCTTCAGGATGCATCTTGATGAGTGCCGAAGGTAATGACACCGCTTCACTTCCCGCTCCACATGCCCATAGTGGTGAAAGACTATAATCAAAAATAAGTTTGCATCGGATGTGATGGTTTGATCTGATGTGATTGTTACTGGGATGATACCGACAGACAAAGTATTGACTTTCTGGCGTTTCTTTATTAGGAGGTGTACGCACTCTTGGGCCTCTCATTTAATTTATACAGTATAATTTTCACTGCATCTGAAGCTAGTGCATGAGAGCACTTTGATATTCGACAAGTCACAGCAAAATGAATTTGTTCATGTTTTCAAAATGTATATTAAAGGGTCACAGTGTCCCTGCAGGCATTGGGACTGGAGGAAAAAAAAAGAAAAGAAAAATAAAAAGTGGTGGCCGTGTAGCAGTGCAGGCTGATCTCCACAGAGCCTTCTCTCTTGTCTGTCCGTACGTCTGTTCTGCTCCCTGCCAAGCCGCCTGGAGAGATAGAAGCATGAGCAGAGTCGCTGCCTCATAAAGGACATTCTCTACCCGCTTCTGGTTCTGGGCTGCCGTTCAACCGTAGGCAGACTGCTTCCTGCGTGTGTGGGTAGAACAACTCTATATCATCTGTTAGTTTCAATAGACATCTCTTTGTGGAGCAGCTTAGTGTATGTTTGTCACAGTCCCAGCCAACACATGTTTGACAGTGATCAAATATTTGTGGTGTGTGTGGAACCTCCTACTCAAAGCAGTGAAGGGCAGTGCCACCAAATCAATACATATCAGTTTTAAGGGATCAGAATGATGATAAAT
>NW_019525522.1:1716907-1737296 GCF_002814215.2 Seriola lalandi dorsalis | reverse complement strand
GGGTGGGGGGGTGATGAGCAATGGCCTGTTGTCTCATGGCTGCGTGCATTATTTTCCCTGGGGTGGAACACACAGGTGCAGTAGCACATTTACCGTTTAGCATTTCAAACGTCTTAAATCCTTATTAGCGGGAGCCCTAATTGCAGAGCCAGGATTACTTGGACGTGTAAGTAGTTAGGATTAAAAGTGAGTGACCTGATAGTTTGTCACTGTGTTAGTGCACATGTCCATCTCCGGCAGTGAAGAATAATTTCTTCCCCTGGAATGATCCCTGATGGCACAGACAGGAGTCTTCTATCTCTGAGCTAATGAAACCATTCTGACACATCATTCTCCCAACACTAACTTTTATCTCCTGTCCTCCTGCAGACTGCAGTAAAATGACCATTATTCTTTCTATGAGCATGTGTGTGTGTGTGTCTGTGTATGTGCGTGTTTGTGTGTGTTTATACCTATTGCCTATGTATGCGTGAACAGCCCTCTCTATTCATCAAGATGTCACCTGTAATGGCTGCTAAATTAACCATGTGTTTCAGGGAGCAAAGCTGGCTTGATAAATCTCTCTATGGCAGGAGGAGTGTGTGGTCCACTCCCATCCACCTCTACTGTGACCTTCCTACGGTGGGCCATCCTCCGCTGACTGGGGCTCCCGGACAGCATCTCCATAGAAAAGATCATGAAGTGTTAACGGGTGGACTGCACAGTGCATACAGAGAGCCAAAGAGAAAACAGCCACTTACTGAAAAATGTATGTTCTACAACCTGGCTTCTGACAACAGTTTGTTGTGTGGGTTTGGTATAGTTCAGTTTACTTGACATTATGACAAAAGAGATCACACACAATTCAAAAAATGTCCAAGACTTATTTTCATGGTCCTTGATGTAAAAATACTATTAGCTCTCATCTCAACAGGGATGGTAAATAAAAATTAAACTGTAATATCGTTTATATTAGTATAGTTTAATATCTGTATTAATGAACACAAATTGGTTTTGACAGGCTTGACTTACTGGTAGCCACAGGACTGGACTCCATATATGTTGTTATGTCCTGTTTCAACTAATACGCCTTTTATAGCCTTGGCCTGTTTGACGTTGGCATCTCAGGTTCAATTTTTTGTTTTGTTTGGTTTGGTTTTGCTCTGTTGGTACGGTGCATCAGGAGCTACCAACAGGTTTTTGGTGATGTTTGCCAAGTTTCAAATCAATGCTGATCCTTCAATCTCAAATCGTCCATCTGCCAAACTAAAAGCCTCATCTTATCAATAGCTACAGATTTATCACAGAATAGGGATAGTAGAGCACAAGGACACTTCGGTTTTCAGAGAGGTCGATGTAAGATACCCTAGAAGATGACGTCAAGATGTTGGCCCTCTTCTGTTTGTATGCTGTTTTTGTCTCTTTATGTGTGCAATACTTGAGAGGGAGAGAGCGGTCTGGCATGTGGCAAACCTCCTTGCTCCAGCACCCAGTGGTATGCACTAAATTAAATTTAGCAAATAAAATACAATTCAAATGCTGTAATTGCACTGAAGATGAAGAAAGGGTCGAGGTACTGGGCCGTAAAGATTTTTTGGCAGTGCTTCAGAAAAAAATGCTGAGGATTAAAGTAAAAGGAAAATAAAACAACAGGGCCTGTAACAGAGCGGAAAAACACAACAAAAGGAGCAGTATCCCGGGGTGCAGATTGATTCCTATCAGCTGGTACATAGACAGTGACCTGCGGGGAGAGCTTATCTTGGCTCATGCTCTATCTCCCCTACATTTTGATCCCACTGCTGGAGGGTGTGGACTGTTTGGGAGGAACAAGAGTAGTTGGCTGGATGAATGGATGGATGGATAGATGAATGGATAGTTTTGTGAATACAGTAGATGGAGGGAGGAAGAGGGAGACGGATGGAGGGAGTGGAGGACAGTTGAAGGAAAGGAAATAAGGAGAAGAGGGAGGGAGGCAGAGGTAAATGGAGATGGAGAGATGGAGCAATTTTGTCTGGAGAAAGTCTGATAGATGGGAGGCCGGAGTGGGGGAACATCAGGAGAGAGGGACGGTGCGAGGGGGAAGAGCCTTCCTCTGCAGAGCAATCAGGGCATGATCAGCAGATGGGAGGGCAGGGAGAGAGGAATGAGAGGGACAGCTGGAGAGATGGAGGAGATAAAGCAGAGATAGGCGTGAGGGGGAGAGATGCAGAACAGAAGCATGGAGACGGGCCAGCATGTAAAAAGAAGAAAAAAAAGAAAATGGAATGTGAAAAACGGCAGAGCAGAGATGTGGAGTAACAAAAGGAGTAGAAGAGCAGATGCTGACAGAGGAGAGGATGATAAAGTGTTCACTTAAATGGGCTCTAACACATTCAGTGCAGGGTGGCGGGAGAGGCAGTCACGTATATGCCCATGACCACTCACATGGACAGAGGATGAGAGGAAGGATGAGCAGATAAAATTGATGCTTATAAGCTTAACTTAACATGTTTTACTCTAAAAAAAAAAGAAGAAGAAGCGGGGACATTTTATTATTAAAGCTGTGATTGATGCAGTATTGAACTGGAATCAATATTCTTGAGCATGTTCCCCAGGATAGACACATTATCATGGCAGTTTTTCCTGCTTCCATACACAAATTAACAGGATTTCCTTTTATATTAATTAGCGCGAGAGAGATCAGTGCTGATTCACTGAACCTGACCTTCCCTCCCAGCTCATTACTCCTTCACAAGTAGATCCAGTTCACCGTCAATTAACTAACTTTTAATGAAGGGAAGGGCTGTTGAGCAAGACCTACAACTGTTCTGGTGGTAATGTAACACACCACTACCTTTACTGCTTTTAATGACAACCTGGGAATCCATCCTCACACAAGAATACAGTTTCAAGAAGCAGGCAATAATTGTTGTGAAGGGCAGTCTTGTTCGTTCAGAGGAGTGTTGCAGTAGGACACGCTTTAGCAGCAATAATGAATCTATAAGGATTCAATATTTTATGTGCATGTTTTCCGTTCCACAGCTCACGCAGGCTACATTTGTAATGTCTGAAGATAGGAGTTCATGGCATCAGCCGTGACGCACATCTACATGTTGACGTTCCGACGCACGAGGACTCAATAGTTATTACTGCATTATTACATGATTACATTACATGACACCTGTAAAATTACGTGGACAGAGACATATAAACTTCTGCCAAAGTACTCAAAAGCAAATCTGTGGTAGTTCCCCACACACACACACACAGACACAGACACACACACACTCACACAGACACACACTCACACTCACACACACACACTCACACACACACACACACAGACACACACACAGACAGGGTGAAAACAATACCAGCAATGATAACACGGCTGGTAATGAAATGCAAAGCTATTATTTTTTAAGTACTTCATGGATCCATAAAATAGTCCACTGAAATGCTCATTAATTGATTCATTGATTCATTCACTCATACATCGCTGGATGTTCAGCTTCTTTGTCCCATAACAATGGACCTTCAGGGAACTCTAATAATATGGTGATAAAATAAATATATTACAGTAAGCAGCAGGTAGATTTGAGCCACTTTTTCGTCCGACGTCACCCTTTTTAGTTTTTTGTAAAAATATATTGAGAACTACGCAACAGGTTTCCATGGAAATTGGTACAGACATCTCTGTTGCTCAGGAGATGAATACTTGGTGATGCAATGACATTTCATCTAGCACCACCAGATGTTAACATTCAACTTTTCTGTATGACCAAAAACCTGCAAAACTGACCGTGTTCCCGTCAGCTTCCGCTGCATTTGTGTTGTAATAGTGCACTTCATGGCAAATGTTAGCCTGCACTTCTGTAGAGCTTTTCTAGTCTTACTGACCGCTCAGAACGGAAGCCACATTCACACACACATTCATACAGTGCTTTTCTACCACACATACACATTCATACACCGATGATACATCAGGGGCAGTTTGGATTTGAGTATCTCGCCCAAGGACACTTCCAAATTCAGACTGGAGGAGCTGGGGATCGAATCACTGACCTTTCGATTCATGCAAGAGCCACTCCACTTCCTGCGCCACAGCCGCCTGCTAACTTCCTAACTTGCTAAAATACGACGCCAAACTTAAATATTATACCTGCTTACCATCTGCATGTTAGCACTGTCACTGCGAACACCTTAGTATGCTTTTAGCATTTAGCTCAAAGCACCACTGTCCATCACAGAGCTGCTAACATGGCTGTAGACTCTTGTTTTATCCTGTTTTTGAAATCACCCAACTCAAAGTCTAACTGCTCTCCTCAAGCACAAAATCAGTTTCCTGTACCCTACACCTGGATCAGCAATTACTTACCTTTAGTGAAAAAACAAGTCAGTCTGACCTTACTTGTCATCAAGCCTCTGCAGAAAAGTCTTGATAGTTTCAGCAATGTGACTTCCACACAGTCAATTTGTATGTGACCTTGGAGGTTTCTTTTCTCAGTGCATCATAGCAGACATATTGACATGTTCCCTTCCCATGCCAGCAAATAAAGAGGTCTCTTTACTGTGTAGAGTGACAAAAAGTATAAAAATCTGCCCTTGCTCGGTGGAAAGTAAATGAGACCATCACTGTTTCACCCTGGAAACCAATGACTGTTTGTGTAAAAACTAACGAAGATTTCAGGTGAGATTACGAAGAACATCTCATGGCTGTTATCTGTGTACTGCTCTCTACGGACGTTACATTGCCTTTATAAACACTCACCTTCTCATCAAGGGCAGACTGTTTCTTTCAATGTTGTACTGCACTGCCAGAACCACGTCTGGAAATTTTCAAGTGGGCTGTGTGAGAACCACTTTAACATAAGGCCTGTCTGAAAAATTACAGAAAATGTTTCTGTTATTCCGGTGAAATGTTGAGGCGGCGCAGTGGTTAACATTAGAATGAAAACTGTAGATTTTGAATCCAGTGGCCACCTAGTGCCTGTATGCAGTGTGCATGTTCTCTCTGTGATGCAGTGCCTCTGTAGTAGGTGTGATTATGGAAAGCTGAGCAGACACTGTGTGTTAACTTAACAATTCAAACTACACATTTTAACTGTTCTTTTCTGCACGGCCCAAACCTGCAACTTTTACGCTCACACTGTACACATTAATTGGCCAATTGCTCACACTGAACCCGCATTCAGTTTTTATCCAGCGACAATTCCATCGAACTTCAGTCTTCGATGTTGAGAAAAACAGAGAAAGGCAGCATCTCTATTGTGCAATTTCATTGTAAATAGAGTAAGAACAGGAAAAAAGAAATCAAAAGTTTTCTGAGGGGAAAATATGGAGCTGTGGATCGCAGATGGCAGGTACAGACAATATAGTCTCTGTTTTGCAGCAAAGTTCAGTTTTCTATCACAGCTCAGTTGGAGTCAACACTACAATTTTAGCCGCAACATGTAAAATACTACTCCAGTAATAGTGAAACAAGCTCAATACCGTTCAAAATGGATCTTTTGACAGCAGCCATGTGGAAATTTGGACTGTGGAACTGCTCAAACTGCAAGACAAGCAAGCAAAACTTTTGACATGCCAGAAATCCAACCAATCATCCGAAAGTCAGCTTGCTGATCTTTCAGGCAATAAATCTGGCACGGTAAACTGCACGTCAAATGACGACACCCTAACCAGCGGAATTTTTTTTCAATTCTAAAATTAGTTGGGGATGACCAATTTGTGCTAAAAGTTTGTCTGAATCTGCTTAACCCTATTGCTACACAAGATCATCAATATTGAACAATCTTGCAAAACACCGGCTTGTGCTAAATTATGTTTTTCTGTTACATCCAATGGCAAATATGGTTAAGTTCAGGAAAAGACAGTGGTTATGTGGCAGTAAAGGTATGGTACGGCGAGGAAAACACACGCTTTCAGGTTAGGAAAACATCATGGTGACGGTTAGAAAAAGGGCAAAGATTAATTGAATGCCTGAGATGAGATGTGCACTCTACACACTGACCATTCACAAACCCCCGACCTCCACATTTCCTACTTTGTGCCTCGCAACATTATTATTGAACGCTGGCGTCGGGTCTAAATTGTGAGATACAGAATCATTCAATGTGGTTGTAATTGCTTGGGATGTTAGGCCGGACTGTGAGTTGGAATGGCTGTCTATCTATCAGCCCCTTGATAGATTGGCAACCTTCCCAGGGTGCACAGTATTAATGGCAGGCTGTCATTTGTATCTGTAAAAGCAGTGCCTACTGTACTAGCAGCAGTAGTGGTATTACTGTAGAAGCAATACATTCCTTGAAGTTGTGGGTGTTGAATGTGTTTCGCTGTACAGAGCACAACAACATTTAGGCTTGTCACTGCACGGTTTCCATCAGTTTGTTGTTGCTGGTATGTTTCCAAAATATTTTTATGACTTATCTAGAGAGAATTGATTGTATATAATTACTCATGAAAATTAAATTGTGTTCTAGAATTGATGTGTCAGATTTTCTGGGAATGACGCTTTTAAACTTGACATCTAAAAGACATTCAGAGCTGTTTGGAGTCTGAGGTTTGGTTAAAAAGAAATGTTACCCACCTTGATCTTTTCATGCTTGAACTCAACTGCTTCAGCTGTCGTCAGTGGATGTACTGTTGGAAAACATTTTGATTGGTTGGCTGGTTTTGTTGGCTGGTATTTTGCTCAAAATCCATTACCCATTTGGTAGAGGCAGACAAGTAGAACAAGGACAGGAGGAAGGCCTGAGTGAGTCAGGCACCCAAGGCATTTGCCATAACTAGTTGCAACATGCTGTGTTGATTGTGGCAAGGCAGGAAAGCTAACACATTTCATTTAATGGACACTTATCCCAAGAGTTAGCACGTCGGTCTCAGTGGGAAGCAAACCCTTGCTTCTCAATGAATTACAGGAAAGCAAAAGCAATGTTTGTTTTTGTTTTTTTGACAAGCTGACCCCTGGCTTTGATCAGAGCTTGTTAAGGGTTTGTTGATTTGTTGTTTGCTTTTCTCACCAGACCAAACTGAAGACGCTGAACATTTTATAAAAATTGCTGTACAAAGAATCAGCAAAATCTAAACTTTTTACACCCCAGAGAAGTGATTGCAAAGTTCATTAATGGTTTGCCACTGTTTCCTTCTTTCTTATTTATTTTTTTAAAAAAGAGAATAGAACAAGATGAATGGCTGGAGAGCAAACATGAGTGTGTGCCTGTGATGCGACCTACAAGGAACATCTGGCAGTGGTGAAAGATTAAATCTTTTCTGGCTTTTCTCAACCTCATTGCACAGTATGAAACCCAATCTGAGAGAGCCCAATTTACCTTTTTTTAAGAGCTGAAAGAATAATGTTTAGAACCGAGGCAATTCATTCTATTGGCGAAACAGACAATTCATAAATGTTCCAAGTTATCTCCATGCAGAGCAGATGGCGGCCAAGAGGCTGTTTCTAGGTTTTATCAGGACACATATCAGTTCAGGGGTTTTTTTTTGTGCCACATATCTGCACTCAGTTTCTAGGTTAAATACACTGAGATTTAGGGTGGGATATTGCTGGGTTCTTCTCTACAGCTGTGACACTGTGACACAGGTAGACGTTTGTTTTCTGTGCCCATAAGAACGAGAGATAGAGAACATGTTCTGCTGTATTTGAAGGGTTAGTGGAGGGCAAAAATCATCAGCATGCACAGAGTGTAAAATATGTGAGCTGAGATTTTTGTTTTTTTTGTTTTCTGCCTTCATTACAACCCTAACCTTGACCTTAGCTCTTCATATTTCTTTCAACAATTTCCAAACTTTTGAAGCTTTGACCTTTGTAAATATTCATAAATAAAATAAAATATTTGAACAGCGCAGAGAGTTGGGGGATTGTTTGGGTAGAAGTAAGTTTGGGGGCAGTGTGCTGCGAGGCAAGGTTGTGCTGCGCTACTTATTAAACTCTCTGCCTTGTCTAAAGTGTGTGTCTCTGTGTGAACGCCGTTTGCCTTGAGTTTCTGTGCCGCCGCATTATCTCTGCATGTTGGATGGGAGAGGTCGCAGCTGGAGGCTAAGCTCTGCTATTCCACGAGAAGTGGCTGCTTGTTGTGGACCCCAGCTTGCCGCTCTAATGAACTCTTTCACCTGCTACAGCTTTCACTCTGTTGTCAGGAGCTGAGGGCCAAACTAGACCAGAACAGCATGATGTGGTATGAAACTGCATTAAGTGAGTAATCAGCCGCAGAGGCAGCAGCAGCAGCAGCAGCACTGTTTTTCTGTGATGTATTTCTGTCGCATGTTATGACCCACAGAACAGAGATATGACATGCCTTTTTTTTTTTTTTTTTTTTTACGGTAACGGTCCTCACCAGAAAAACAACAGAATTGCTTGTTCAAACGCTTGAAACGACCTGTGCTTATGTTTTCCTGACAAGCTGCCTCTTGTGGGCTTTGTGAATAACGATTGCTCTCTCTCACTCGCCGAGGCAGAAGTAGTGTGATATTGTTTTGAAACTACAAAACCTCTTCAGGAGGAGGTCAGGGTGGCTATTTGGAGCGTACAAAGTGTGTAACTCCAACACACAATACGTGTGTTCTCAACAATTGTTTCTTTTAATCATTGAAGAAGAAGATGTTTCTCTACCATGACCGTGTCTGTGATCTTTATCTCTAATAAAGTAGTTTTACTTTCCTCAGCTCGTGTTGAAAAGCTACGACCAGAGATGTTCTATTTTTGTTATTGTCAACAAATCCCATGAAAAGACCAAAACCAACAACATCTTGGTCCATCTAGTACTTTGTACTTTCCAGCAGGGCCTGACCTATGACTGGGCTTTAGGCGTAGACCACCTATTTAGTTGCCTGGGGGACCAGCAGCTGGAGTGGTGCCAAAGGGGAGAAGGAAGTATTTTGTATCTGCTCCTTCTTCTGAAAACACTGCTCACACCACACTAAACTCTGTAGGACACAGGTTAAGGCTGAATGACATATGAGTAACCAGGTTACAAACATTATAATATGATCCACAGTGGGATTAATCATAATCAGGATACAGGTAAGTCTGTATGTGTGCAGGTGTGTCTTCAACTGGAGTCATGTAGTCTGTGAGTCAGTAGGTTTAACAAAAGCAAACCTATAATGATGAAGTCTTAGGCTGACAGTAATTTAATGTGTCTCTGATGTTGTCGGGGCAGGCAAATCCAGGCATTAAGCCTATCAGCTTTGAATCCAGATGTTTGCTCCTGGAATGACAACTGTCAAACTGTGTTCCATGACAACACTGAAGGTCCACAAAATATATAAAAACAGCAGCCAATTTCAATGTCAGTTCTATAACTGCAGGGAACGAAGCCAGAGAGCGGCTGTTTTGCATCTGTTTCAGTGATATTCAGCAGGTGAAGACACCTCCGCAGCGCTGCTATTATGACGTTAAAGAGTTTCTGTCTAAATCCTGAATCCTGTCCAGACCTTCACTGCCACAAAAAGGTTGACATCCTGACATGACATCCTCTCACTTGGTGCTGCTGTAAAATGTACACAGAAAGAAGGAAAGAAAATATTAAAATAAATATTGGATTATAAAACGTAGTCAGGGCAGCCATATGTGAAGGTCTCGTATTAATAACGTCTGATCCTCAGTACAAAAATGACAGAGACTGTCTGTAATGTAGAGGCATCAAAGACACAGATGGGGAAAAGGCTGATAACAGCAGACATCTTGCCTAGGGCACCAAAAACGTCCAGATATGGTGCTGCTCCCCGGCCTGCCTCTGTGCACTGGCTGAGGAAATCCGAGGTGAATCTTTTAAGACAGGTCACATACATATACATTAGTAAATATTTGGCTAAAACAGCTGGGCTCTGGAGTTTGTAGCTCAGAAAAGATTAAACTGCATTTATTGGGATGGTTACATTGCTCTATTGACATTGTATGTGTGACTGAGTCAAAATGAGGGAAGGTGACATGCGGTGCAGCAATATGGCTCATTTATGTGTTTGTAGTTGACCATTGTAGTGGTTCTGCATACTTCAGCTCTTAAACTACAAATGAAATACACTTTACATTAGATGTCATCGTGTATGACGTTTTTTCTGCTGTTACAGCCATCTATTGTTTACAATTCATCGCGGGATGAAAATCTGCTGGTAAGCTCTTGAGACAACATACTGTAAGTCTGCATTTTTATTTTTTGTATAGTTTATTATCATTAGCATCAATAGCAACTCACTGCAGCCTCTAATCTGCCCTGGAGATGTAGCGCTGCACAGAGGACGTATTATAACCTCTTGTCTTGTAAACGCAACATTGGCTGAAGCTTTTGTCAAGCGACAATCACCACCACCCGCTCCCGGCGCCAAATCATGTTCGGCGGGAGAGAAAACTTACAAATACACATTTACCCATTTATAATTGGGTTAGATCTACTTGAGGTTTTGTCAGTTCTATACATTGCTTTAACTGCAAGTTATGTGTTTCACCCGGCTGCAAGACAAATTTGCCCTTGGGGCTTTAAAGGAGAAGTCGATGGTCGATGGTTTAGGCATACGTAACTCAAGCAAGTTTCAGAGTCTCTGTATTACTGTTTATACTGTATGGATATAAATGGAAAGTTATGGTTTCCTTGAAAAGAATACATCCAAAAACTGTGGAGCTTGCATTTGAAAACTGTCAGCAAATTGTGAAACCTCTTATGGATTGTTTTGGATTGCACAGAAAATAACTTATTTCATCATGCAGCTGTGAGGACTTGTTGAACAGAACGTACACACTGGTATTACTCAGACTCATTGTAGTCCAGGGAAAGAATAATTCCTTTCTTCTCTTCCCTTTAGATGCATTACCAATATCTACTGTTGTCTCACAACGAACGTTGATATATTTTCCCGTCAGGTTGCTACATCTGACAAATCAATGGGAGTCAATAGGTGTCAATGAGGGGCCAAAACGCTCAACTATCCCAGTTGTCTTTCACATATCAATAGGTGTCTGTAGTTCAACTTTAATGACGTCTGTCTCTTTCTCCGCTCACACCTTTTAATCTTGTATTGGCGTTTCTTGTCGGCCTTGTGGTAACAGCTTATAAGTCACCTTTATGGAGGCAGCAAATAAAGTGGTAACTACAGCTGTTGAAAGGCTGTCAGAGGCAACAGACCTTGTAAAAATAAGAAATATGTAATAGGATTCTCTTTATTCCTGATAGAGGAGAACTACTTTACAGACAACTATTGAGAGAAAATTGAGGTGAGATTGAAATCCTTTTTGATGTCTTTCTTTCCCATCTGTGATGGGGGAGGTATTTTTTTACTCGGCTCATTGTGAGTACATACAGTCTGGCTGTGTTTTTTGATGGCTGGCATGCCGGAGCTGGGCTGGAACTGCAGGTGCAGCACAATACAGAACATCTGCATCCGTGTCTCACTGGAAAAAGGCAGGCATTAAAACTGAAAAGCCAAAGCAAAATGGAACGGCATCTGTCCTCTGTGTTTAATGCAGGCCGACCCCTCCATTGTGATGTAGATAAGCGTCACCTCAGGTGATTAACCGCACTGTGTTTGTGAGAGATTGTATAAACAAACAGGTGTCCTCCACTCCCTCTGCAGCTCATTATATCTCTGCTCATTTTGTTTTGGTTTATGTTATTGCATCTTTATCAAGTGTAGGCCGACTATTTTGAAGAAACAGCATGGCAGCTTTGTGACTGACTATGTAACGTGTGCGTACTTGTGCACCTGTGTGTAAGTATGAGCGTGCATATGTTCAGCACAGAAAGTCCCAGGCTTATTGGGGCTCTTTCCTAGTCTCTAATGGGGTGTGGAGAGAACAGCTCTACATCTCCTCTCTGTAAAATATGACTCAGGCCGACAGACCATGTTGGCTAATGGCAGGTGAGAGATTGAAATGCTTCATGAAAAGGACAAAAGCAGGACACTCCATTGTGCTAATGTCAGCTTTTAACATATACCGAACAAAAAGACGGCTGGCAAGAGAAATGACTCGGAAGACAAGAACAAAATGACGTCTAATGTGTCTCATAGTGAACCCAGGCAGAACAGACTATTGTTAAGCAAGTGAGGTGGGGTGTTACTGGAGCTGTGGCAGATGCATCCGCACACGCAGGTGTATGCGCACACGCTCGCCCCTGAGCTTTTGTGCCGACTTGTGGAGTGGGTGGCTTTGCAGCAGGCTGCAAAACCTCCGCGTCAGCATCTTCTTTCTAGCGACCAATTAGCTTAGACATTCAGAAATTTTTTTCAAAATAACTTTTCTCCATTTGCATCTTTTTCATTTGCTTATCTCTCATTCAACCGGCAGCACTTTCTCTGCCTCCTAGGCTTTCTACAGCCTCAGTGATGTCACACCTGCAAGATAATTGGATAAACTCAATTCAAAGCAAAAGCTCACGGATACCAAGACAGTGAGGCACCATTTAACTACTGCAGAAATGGGGCATGCTGAATACATTCGGGATGGGGATGTGAATGCTAGCCTGATACCGTTTGTGAATTACAGAATTAAAAAAAAACTCCATCATCATCATTTAATGATCTTGACTTGTGTAGTAGTTTAGCCTTTAAAATCTTAATGCGAACTTCTTTTATGTAACCGACGCGTATCAGAGCTCAGGTGTTTTATCAGTGAAGACTTTCAGGCTTGTGTTGTTATTTTGTTCTGCGCATGTGCATGTCTATATGTAAAAAGTGTGCACAAGTGTCTACACAATTTATGTGCAGGAGCAATTCTCCAACCCTCCCAAACGTCAAGACTCTGATAAATTCCCTCTGAATCTGGATGAATTATTAATGCCCACATTCTGTTTTTTACTGATGGAGAAATCATTTGAGATGGATTTTTTCTTTTTTTCTTTTTTGAGCTCCCAATGAATTCGTCAGTTGTTTAAGGTGTCAATATTATTTCCAGACATTGCTCCAGTAGAGAGAAGCGCCGATCAGGATTCCTGACGTAGTGACATTGTTGCTCTGACCTTGAGCCCCATGTATGCATCAATGCATATTCATTGACACCATTCACCCATAGACCCCCAGGCAGCCATGTTTACAGAGGAATTGCAGTGTGTTACATAGTAGCAGCATACATTAGAAGTTTCTTTTTTTCCTTTTTTTTTTTTACAATAGAGTCAATGTGGTTTCCATATGATAATGCAGGTCTGAATCCTTTAAAGGGCTGTTGTGAGCAGAACTAGAGCTTAAAGAGGTTTATATTGCTTCCACTTCCACTTTCATTACGACTTAATTAAACTTTAAATTTAATTCTGCATCTTTAGAGGCTAAATGAAAGAGGATTCCCCCGTGAATGCCCCTATAATTCTGCAGAAAAGTGACTTAAGAGACAAATGATATTGTTAGCTTAATGTCAGGGGGTGTGCCAATGCTACTCCGAGGCGTGATTGACAGCTCTGTTTGTGCGAGACCTCAGCCGGAGCAGGATGAATAGAGCGCAGTTAGTGTTGCCAGCTAAGATCAATAGGCTACAGTCTCAGGTAAGCACTGTGGCTTCACCCTTTGGGCATTTCCTGAAACGATGATAAATGCGAGGTGTTGGTTGCTTTGAAATGTGATATTTTTCATTTGTCACATTATATCATGTCATATCAGTGATTATACAGGAAAAGAAATGAGGAACGGAGGCTACTGTGGGACATTATTCCATTATCTCATAGAATAATGTTTTGCACAGCCTCAGTGGACCTTGATAACAGCGAGGCAATATCAACACCAGGATATTAGAAATCCATGTTAAAAGTTTCTGCACTTCAGTTCTTCTGGTGAAATATCAAAGTAAACTAGCTACGCTCGGTCGGTGTCAGCAGTAAATTCAAGATTGTTCACCACGGTTTTATGTGCTTTGTGCAGACTTAATAAGATGCTATAGCGAGACATGCATTGCATGTGGAAAAGGAGGAGAGAAACTGAAGGGAAATCTCATTGCAACATGACCGCCCGCCTGTTGGAGCAGTAAGCCAACCACACTGACTCCCAGGGGACCTATCAGCATCTGCAGCGGCCAACAAATGGCTTTACTGCCTGATCCCATATAGCGACCACAGAGGAAGAGGGGCTCTGGGAATGACCTGTAAACCAAACACATCACCACATTCAATCTGTTGCCTTATTAATCTAATCAACGGCTCATTCAGTGCCCCTCAGAGACAGTCATCATGGCAAGACAGAGAAACCAAAACAGACAATTACAGTCTGGTCTATTGAAAACTGTTTTGAGGATGACTTCCTTTTCCAATTAAAGAGTAAAAGAAAAGAAAAAGTCACTTTAGCGCAAACATATTTCTTTTAGATTAAATACTGAAGCTGCTGGCTGTTTGCCAATATCCATCACCTCAATTTACATCAACAGAAACAATGAAGCAATGGGACCCTGAACAACTTCTCTCATTTTAATTTTGATGCAGCACTAGCTGCACACAAAAAACAAGAATGCAATTGCACTGACATAAACAATAATAATTAAAATTAATAAACAAAAATTATTCAGTCGGTCCTTGATCACTTTGATCAGTAAATTTCTTTAATCATTTAGGAACAGAACACAAACATTTTACAGGAGTTATATTTTTCATGTGAACACAACCCCAGAGACGAAACAACACACACGTGTGCGTACAATGTATACACGTAAGTGACAAAACAAAGAGGTTGAACATTAAAGGTGAGTAATAGAACAAAAGATGAAAGAAGTACTGAAAATAATAAGTAATAAATAAATGTATGAACTCAATAAATAAATATGAAAAAACATGATTAACCAATAACAAAATTAAAATCAAAAGAATAATAATTGTCAGGGTGAGCTCCTCAGAGATAACAGCGGCATATGTCTGAAAAAAATTTTTTAATAAACTTATTAACACATAAACTGATAAACAATTTCAAATGGTTTTTCCAATTTCAAACACAGAATAATTTTCCTAATGCGGTTAGAATGACTCTCCTATTCAATAGTAATAGTTTTGTGAGCCAGTAAGGTGAAAGCCAGTACATCTTGTTTGGTTTTGGACATGAGCAACTTAAGACCTGATTTCCAAAATTTGGTTAAAGGCCCTATATTGTATAAAGTGAGATTTCCATGTCTTTTTTTATTATAAAAAAGGTCTAGGTTCTATATTGATACTGTAAAAGTATCAAAGCGCTCAGTCCACAGAGAAATGCACACAGCCTGTATTCAGAAACTGAGCCTTAAAACGAGCTGTCAGGACTTCTGTAACTTTGTGATGTCGCAGCAAAGCAGTCACCGCTCTCAGCCATGCCTCAAGCCCTGCCCACCGTACCCACCATCCAGCCTTACAGGATTTGGACTGTTTTACCTGAAATCTACTATATTTTTATTCGATCACTCAAAAAACAGTCAGGCAATGAGTAGAGAGGGGGTCACAGCCTCCTCTCTTCTGATTGGCTCGCAGACCTGTTGTTACTAGAGCTCCAAGAAGCCTGAGTGAGGAGATGTAAAACTACACTGAGATGGGTTTTGGTTCTTAAAACCACAAATATATCTTCTTATGGATCAACACTTAATAAAACACAGGACCTTTACAGAAAGATAAGATCAGAACATATACAGAAGGCACATTTAGATTTGTCAAAGTTAGGATTTGGGCCAATTTTGCTTTGGATATGTAAGGTAAGAAATTAAATAAATCTAGGTCCAGTTCCCATGCAGTTTTAATAGTTGACAAGTGACACTGGTCCTGTCAGATTTGGGTTCAAAGACAGGAACATTTCAAAAAGGATAATGTAGAGGTTTCTCCAGGAACTGTCAGACTTCTATCTGAAAAAAAATGAGCCTGGATATACCAAATATATCTGTCATTTGGGAAAAAGCAATTAATAATACAATTTTCAAAACAATTTAATGTTGGATCATGATGTGAGAGAGCTTAGAATCAAAAGATTTTTTTCTAAACTGGATCTAAATCCAAAGGGATTCAGTAAACATTTGGTATAACAGAGGCAAATGTAGTGATGCACTAAATTGGCCAGTAATGAGACTGGACTCCATGCACTACCCTCTGTACAGACCCAGGCTGCACAGGAAGACTCAAGGTGGTAATTATTCCAGTAGGATAAGCAGTGGGTGTTTGCAACCCAATAGCAAAACTGCAAGTTTTTAGTTCTTAAGAAGAGCTCTCCATAGATGAAGACATTTGCCATTTCAAATACGTACCAAAAATTTAATTTGCTTATCTTATCTAGAATACATCATTATATCTATTGAAAAAAAAAAAAAATCAGTTTCCTCCGCTGGCGTTCTTATGATCATATATTGAAATGAGGACACTAACTTACTGTCAGCTCACTCTAGTGCTCGGTAAATCCCTACATTCACCAGCTGCTCTCACTGTTTTATCCCACAACTAAATAATGGCTCTGGCTCAGGCTGTATTTACAGGGTAATGAATGGGTGCAGCTCTCGCTTTCTCACACTCACACACAAAAACAGCCGACAGTCACATCCAGGCCACGCTCAAACAAATACGGTGCGCACACGCGCGCACACACACACACACACACACACACACACACACACACGTGTAATCATAGACACACACCTGTGAAAGTAATGATCACAGTTCGTCTGTTTGTGCTCACAAGGTTCATGTTTGTCTCATTTAGCCACTACTGTTATCATGATAGAACCTGTAAATAAACACATTTGAGAGCAGAACATACAGTCGGACAAGTCTAGATTCGAGATGTTCACTGTCTGAAATTAAATGACAAAATGACAACAAATTAAATGCTAATTTGTTGTTGCGAGTCATGCAGTCCGTTGGGATTTGTTTGCTCCAACTCCACGACTGTGTTCAGCTTTACCTAATTAAGAAGTTTGTTTAGTGAATAGTGTTCAAATTTTCCACAAAATTAGTTTTGCAACTACTGAAGGTGGATGTAAATTGTGTTGGATTTGAAACACAAAAATATGAAACATAAGGGTGGTACTTTGTGTCTTAGATAACTTGTGACTTTTGCTGCAGTATAATTCATTTTCATAGATCATTAGAAATACAGTACACGTCTAAAAAAGTTTTTAAAAAGGCAGAAAATGATTTCACTCTTTAAAAAAAACAAAAAACACTTTCACTCAAAATACCCAGTCGAATGTTCATGCTAAGTTAACAGATTGTCCTTGTTCCTTAGAGACAATGCCAAACTCTTCCAACAAACCTTATACAAGCACATCAGTGGCTCATAGAGTGTTTGTAACAACCGATGTCACAGAAACTGACGAAGAAGACAAGGAAGGAAAACTGTGAGAAGAAGAAGAGAAAGAAAGACGAGGTGTACTGATTCCAAAAAGAACATTTAAGTGTATAGATATAAACGCTATACAAAACTACTTTAAAGATTAGATGAGATTAAGAACATCTATTGGCAACACAGTTCCTGCTGGCTATGAAGAATATATTACCTACTGACAAACAGAGATGTCGGCATTAGCTTTAAACAGAACATTTGGTACAGCAGCACAGAATATGAGTAGGATGTGTTTATATTGTAAGAGAGCAGCTATACTGCTCAACATTATTCAGTTTCTGCAAACATAAATATACAATTTCAACCGGTAAAGAAACAGAGAGACGTGATTCACAGAGATGCCTCACGTTTCAAATTGGCTGATAAAATATGTTGAAGGAACATAAAACGATGAAACTGGTTATATTGTCAATGCATGCAAAGACCAAAGCCAACAGTGAACCGAGCCTACTAACAAGTGATTGCGCCATAGTCAAAGTTTGCTATTGCTTGTTTCTGTGCCTCCATTGTTCCACTCGAAACCCATTAAATACACATTAATGAAGATGTGTTGCTTCCCTATAATGAACAAGGGCACTGTAGTTTGTTTTGAATCAATTCACATACACAGTCGATATGCTGTAAATATTCAGTGCAGGTTTGTGTATTGATCTGCAGCTGAAAATAGTCCCCAAGAAATGGGCAATTCACACCTGTTTCAGCGATGTGCAGTAAAAACAACAGTGCCCAGCGGTTTTAGGAAATTACTGCGCCTTTAAAAAAAAGAAGAAAGAAAGAAACTGGTCATTTGTGACCTGGTTTTATTGATTGATGTCTTCAGTGGGAAGGAATGGGTTTGGGGCAACCACAGACTGGGAGACAAACTGACACAGTTTTTGTTTTTGTCTTTTCATGGGATTTGTTGACACTCTATAAATCTCACGGAAGAACACCACCCGTGTCCTTTAAAAAGGATTAGTGAGTTTTTATAATATGTCTGATAGAAATCCTCGCTTTCTATCACAGACTCTGCACTTTGTGTGGGTGCTGCACATTTCTGAAGACGAAGATGAGCACAATGTCAGCAAAGTCACACGGGGTCACGGCCCTGTCCGACTGGCCAATAATGCATGTGACAAATGTCAAGGTACGTGGTGTTACTGTGAACCTGTATGGATTTATTGATCCCTCCTCTTTTTGTTTGCGTTTGGTTCGCTGAACCTCTCACTCAAGTTTTATGCCCGCTGCAAGTCATAAATATTTTCTCGAGTCAGCAGCATCCCTCCATTTTTTACACCTCTTCCTTTTGTGTGTGTCCGGCATCTTCCTTTGAGCGGATTTGTTTTGTCCCTCTTGTTTCGGCCCGGCCTAATCTCCCTCATCGGCACAGCTTTGGCCTGCTATTTCACCCTCCCACTCTTAGAAAGACTGTTTGTAGTAAAGATTGTAATCTAACTGCTAATCTTTACGGCTTTCTCCAGGGCAGGGCAACGAGCCTAGCTGAATGATTTGCCATAGATGTAGAAACTCTCTGGAGACTTAGAAGTTCTTTGCGAGCTGAGTTTGAAGGAAAAAAAAAAAGTTTCCACACATATTCAGATGCGCCAGCTGTCACTACCGGAGTTGTCAAATGCGGAGCCAAAAGGTGTGTCAAGTTGTATTTGTTTAATGATGATGCTCATTACTTATAACTTCTCACACTGTTCCGTTTTCCTTGCTGTATACCGAGCCAATTATTCAAAAAAAGCTCAGGGAGATGTGTGTGTGAAATCGTCTCCCCCTACTTTTCCTCTCCTGGCTAGCAAAGCAACATATATCTGTCATAATGAGAAGCAAGCAGTGCTTTACCACCGAGCTGCCTCTCGTCGCTAACATAACACAAAGAGATTTACTAATGCAGGCTGTTAACACAGCCAGTTTTATACACGGCTTGGTTTTATACAGCAGTACAGCAAGCAGTCCCTGGACAGCATGCATTATACACATCTAATTAAGTCTTCACATGTCTATAATAAACCACATTATGCCTTTGGGGCTAGAGGGCAAGTCAGGAGCTTGCGTTGAGTTTGTGTGAGACAGCCAGTTGTCAACGTGCGTGTGTGTGTGCACGCACGCTCACAGGTCTGTTTGTGTTTTTTAGAATCGTGTCTATGATAGCTATTTAACTTTCACTAATTAACCCAGAATAAATCAGGGCAGCACAGTAAATATTTGTCACCGGGGAAGGAGGAAGGGGACGGAGGAGCTCTCTGTAGTGCCATCGTACCGCCGGATGTCATGGAAGGGCCGAGTGTGTGGAGGGGGATTGTGCGTTTGAGTGAAAGATGCACAGAGATGGGGGACAGATTGAGGTGGAGGGACACAGAGTGGGAGATGGAGATGGAGAGAGAGAGAGAGAGCAAGGCTGAGGAGGGCAGCCAGCCAGCTGTTGGTATAGTTTGATTGGCCTGTGGAGAGCTGCCTCTGTCTTTTCATGGCACCAGTAAAGTGCAGTGCTCCCAGTGGCAGGTGGCCGCTGCCCATCGTCTGCCTCCCCCGGGGACGGCAGAGGCAGAGATCATCAGTCGCTCTGCTCTTTTTTATTAAACACCTTCATGGTCTGCGGCTGCATAGCTACCAACAAGAAAACAGAAAGGCATTTCACACAGAATACCTAATCAGCACATAAAAGTCGAGAAACAATTTTTAATGGTACATCCACAGTGTACTTGCTTTTGCTTTCTCTGACATCAAAGACTTGGAAGACTTGATGCTACAAAATCAGAGCCACTTCAAACAGCCCACACAGATTTACACAGGTCGCTTCAAAAGGGGCGTAAAAGTGCGGCGTACTATCCCGTCCTTCATAAAGCCGAGTTTGGCAGTTGGACGGATAAGGGTACAGTAAACCCAGGAAAAAGAATAGGCCTGTAAGTGCTCTGAGTGCTTTTCCCCAAGCAGCTTGACAGCCAGGTCCCGGTGACCGTGTTTGTGACAATCAGGCTACCTCACATCAGTTGGTTTAGTTGTTGCCATGGCAACATACGGTACAGTAGCTCCTGCTCAGGTGCCAGCCTCTGCTACATCTGAGTTGATAGTCCTGATGTTTGCTCTTTGCAGTGAAAGTAAAACTGTATTTCCACACTGCTAGCCACACAAGGCAAAGCAAACTCCATTTTTCTCTCCGTCTCCATCTCCCTGTCTC
>NW_019525522.1:1706192-1716192 GCF_002814215.2 Seriola lalandi dorsalis | reverse complement strand
AGTCACATTCAAATGGAGTGCTTACTTGGCTCTGTGTTGCGAGCTGTGGCACTGAGAGCTTTCTGCTTGTGGATATAAGCTGGCAAGAAGGGCAGGATGTGGGCTGGCAAGAAGGGCACCGTGTCACTCCCGACCTCTCGGTGGGGCTTTGCTGTGAGAGGAACGATGACATGCGTCATGCTCCGCCAAGTCCTGCTCCGGCACTGTAATAATACCCAATTATAACCTGGACTAATTGGAATGGCGCTTTGTTTTTCTTTCTGTTATTTCAGAAAGCTGACAGCAACAACTCATGGAAGGATCGATGGCGGATTACGAGGCTCATGGAGCTGCATAGAGAGGAAGGCTCAGACAGAGGCAGCAGCTCTCATTAAAACCTGGCCTGATCTCAGCCAAGTCCTGGGAAAGGAGGGTTGAAAAAGGCAAGAAAAACCAGAGGAGGGCAGAAAGACAGGGGAGAGGAAAAGGAAAAGCTTGGGGTAAAAAAAAAATACAGAAAGAAAAAGTTTACTGTCCCCTTTGGACATGGCCTCTACTGGACTCTTATAAATGGGTATTGTTCCCCATGAAGCACACAGCGACTGTTTACAGTTTCCCATAAAGGAGGGCTTTATTCCTGCTCAGGGATGCATTGTGACAAGATAATTTGAATAGCCGAGGTCTTACCACAAAGCCATAAACATTTACGGGCAGTTGACATGAAGAATAAAGAATGAGCCATGTAACCTCTGCAGGATGCCGCCTGCCTCCTGATGACACAACCAACTACTCCGAGCCCGACTATCATCATCAACATGCCGAGAGATGGAGCGAGAAAAAGAGGGAAGGCAGAGACAGACAGAGAGAGAATGCAAAGAAGTAAATAAACAGAAGCATAGGAAGACAGATAGAGGGAGTGATAGCTGAAGAGAGGCGACGCAGGTCTTTGATGTCCCCTTTGACTCGCTCCAGAATGAAATGGCGGTGTCTTGTTTTTATGTTTTATCACAGGAGTCGACCGCCAGAGCAGACCCACGGGAGCAGCCAGACATGAGGCTGAATTCGATTAGACAGTAATCGGAGATGGACAGGCAGTGGTGCAGTCAGTGTCGGCAAGCCACGGGGACTCCATAAGCAAACGACCACCATGACTCTCCATTTCAATGCCTTGCATCGTGGGGGGGGGGTTAGGCGGTAGGGGGAAATGGTCGTTTAAGTGTGTTTGTAATCCACGCTCTGTGTTCAAAAGCCAGACTGTGTTTCAGGGTTTGTTTTTAATTCTCACAACTGTGCTCTGGAGTGCAGGCAGTAATAATATCAGGTGATAAGAGGGGAGTCATTAATGAATTACCTACCAGCCTGATCTCAGTGCTGCATGTGCTGTCTCCTTGGGCAAAGTCGCAAAGCTGACATCTTGGGGAATTGTTCACATTGTATTGCATTTTCTATGAGACTTTCACATCTATACACAACACACACACCCCCTCTCTCTCTTTTTGTGAGTGTGTGTGTGTGTGTGCATCCCTTTCTTCCTGTCTCTGCTCCTGAGCTGTTGTTTTCCTCCTGCCTTGCTTGGCATTCTGTTCATTCTCCAAGATGTTTCCAGCGTAACCAATGATTAACAATTATGCCAGTGCATCTAATTAATGCCGACTAATTATGAGGTTGAGATGCTGACAGGGAACGGGGGGTAGGATGGTGGAGATTGCAGCATCAGAAATAATCAGGAGAGAAGAGGAGGTTGTAGAAAAAAAGGAGAGAAAAAAACACAGAGATAGGGAGAAAGAGAGAAGATTGGGAGTGAGTGTCTTAATTGGCATGCTCCATTTTTTTTCCTCAGGACCCTGAGCTTATTACGTAAAAATATGGATAACTTGTGCATAAAATTATAGATGGTACACTCACTCATCTCATTTGTTGGCCATGTGGATCACTCTGAAAGGAAAGACAAAAAAAAAAAGAAAAGAAAGAAAAGATGTTCAAACCACACAAGGTCCCTGGAGTGGCAGGGAAACTTAAGCCATAATTACGTCCATAAAATGCCCACAGATTTTTTTTTTTTTTTTCAATCTTAAACTAATTTGCTGTTCATTTGTCAGCAACAGATAAAACTAAAAGAGTAAACACAAATACCCTGCAGGAGACACACACCAAGACCTCTAATACGTCCATATCACATGAACTAATGATAGCTCTCTCTTCATTTACTCTAGTTTTTTGCCCCCCTCCCCCTCCCCCCCTTTACAATACTGAAGACACACACCACAGACCTCAACCCACTTCCCCACCTCAAGCAATACTTCATCAGGAAAATAGCCAAGAAAAACGACCTCTCCAAGGCTCATAATGAGGCTGCACGGAGCATTCATTAGCATAGTCAGTGTCTGCAGCCCTACGGTATGTTGGAGCTTTATGTTCAATGACGTTTTTATTCCTACAACCATTCTGTAAGGGCTCCATAATAATGTCCAAGGAAGAAAACACATCATATATTAAAGGAACATGATTTTTGCTTCCTATTCAAATGAGCACATCTAAAGCGAGCGAAGGCAGAGGGAAAAAAGGGTTTGGGGAATTACCCGGAGAATAGTAATTATATTCAGAGGAGTCTGTGATTTAGAGTGCATGTTTGTTGTTTTTGTCTTCCTGTGCAGAGCAGAGGCAGGAGGCTGCGCAGCTCCAAGCGGTGACACAGGTCCTCCCCGGTCTTCCGTAGTGCATTAAACTAAATGATTGACAATGACTGAAACCACACGGAGCCTCAGGCAAATTACCGGGGCTGAGGCTCAGTTCTGCAGATCTGCTGCATCTCTCCTTTTGACTGTTCGTGTGAAGGTTTTTGAAAAGGATATTTGTTTGTCATATAAATGTAGCACACGGTAAAAGAGTGAAACAGTGTTGAGAGGCGCTTTTACATCCTGTAAGGCAGCATAGCACCCAAATGACTTCTGAGAGGCTGAGCTAACACAGTGGCCTCATCAAACACACTCACAACTGCAGCAGGGGAAGCCAGGGCCAATAAGCCCGACTCCAGTGATGCTTGTCAATATGATGTTGAACATGAGAGGTTTATGTTCGGCAGCTATTTGTGTTTGAGATGTTGGATTCAATAGCGCTTTCAGCAGGCAGACCTCAGTCTGAGTGGATTCCCATCTATTTTCCAAGTCTTCGCCCTTTTAGTGTCAAGGTAGGGGGCATTAAGTTTGATGGGAAACTTAAATAGCAAATCAATAGCAGGGCATTTTTATTCAAGAACTTGCATCTGTCATGACTCTCACATTCCATCCAGCGTTCCTGACAGTTCCATGTTCTCACTGTCACTAATGCTGCATCTCAAATCGGATAGTCAGTCAGTCACTCACATGTAGCGCACTGTGTATGCAGTATACTCACTGTCGTAGCGTGTGGATTTCAAGCACTGCTATTCACCGAAAATGACGATCGCAGCAGGTGACCGTGATTGTCGCCTGCATGTCGGCTGCTTTGATCGCTTGACTTAAAAATGAACATTTCACTGTCCCGTGCGTGCCTGTTGTGTCATGCGACAAGGAAATTAAGCCACCATCGACACAGACTGTTATGTTTTGGGTTAACCGGACCCAAATGCAGACCACCATGGCAGAGTCCTTGCAATAAACCAATTTATTAAATAATTCCAACACAAAAGGCTTACTGAAGTGGTAAAACAGAAATCCAAACTAAGGAGGTCAGCCAAACAAAGTCCATGAACAAAAGTCTAAACTCAGGAAAATTCTGAAGGGTAAAACGAGGGGCAACTGAACAAAAAGCACTGGTGAACACTGGGGAAACCAAACGGGCACACAAGGAAAATTCTAAGTGAAGCTGAACAGAACTACACAAGCAAAACAGACGAGATGACAGACAACAGGGAGGACAGAGACTAAATACACACAAGGGAAACACATTAGGGTGGGGCAGACAATCGCAATGGTGAGAAACGCAACAAAGACAGGAAATAAAACATACATGAGACACACAAAACCAAGGATACTACAAAATAAAACAGGAAAGGACAAATGTCCAAATATAAGAAGTCCCAACAAAGTCCAAAAGTTTTCAAAAACAGGTCGTTCTTTGGTCGCCATTCACACAGGTTTGAAAGTACGTTGATGGTCCCTCCCTCCTCTGCTACGTAGCCAAAATGGTGACCACTGAGGGTGAGGAGTATGTCACATTCAAATTTTTTGAGCACCATCTGGATTGTTATGGTGCACTGCACATTGCTATATTCGTCAGTGTGACTGCGCTTATACGCTCAAATTGGCAAGTGTGAGTATTTATGTACGTGAATTGAGACACAGCACATCTCATTTCAGACCCAGCCACTCCCTATGACCAGATGACCCCACACACACCTGTTCCCATTCACCTCATCATCCTCTCTGCATTTCTGTAATATACACACATACAGTATATGTATATATATACATATACTGTATATATATAGGCAGTGTTTATACATCTCCCTGTTTCAACGCACCAGTTGTCAGATTGCCTGATGCCTGTTCCTGACTGTTTGCCTGTCTGTGTGACATTGATTCTGCCTGCCTCCCCCTTGTACGGCTGCCTGCCTTGGTTTGTTTGCCTTGTTTTGAACATTCCAGTAAAAACTCTTTACCAGCCGTCACTGACTCTGTTGTGTGTTTCTCAGAAGGTGACAGCAATCTCTGTCAATATTCTGCATCATTCATCCTCACCTCTGCCTTTCACCTGTGTCATTAGTCCTGCATTCTTTTCTAAACTTGTTAACATCAAATAAATGTGCACAAAATGTTTTTAATGTTTCAAGATCACGTCTTCAGCTGCTAAATCAACATTCAAAGATTGTATGCCTCTTTTTTTCTAAAGCCATCATTACTTAAAAGTCCATTAAGTTGTAGCGATCTGTGAATGGTGCAAATTTAAATGTGAGCAGAATTGCATATTAAACCCTTCCTTTTCATAAATGACATTTTTGTTAACGGCAGCTTAAGAATGATTTCTTTTTGAATTGTGAGAAGCTGAACTTTGGGCATTTAGTTGCAGGCTTCTGACAGAACTAAATGTCCAGTTAATTAGTTTCCAGTGTGCAGAGGTGTCTGCAAATAGGAGGAGAAATAACGTCAGCTGAGTCTGCTTTTCAAATTCATGGAGCGAATGCCTTTGGGGGGAGCCAGATGTAGTTGTCAGAGGACAATAGATGAAAAATTCCTCTAATATCATTCCTCTTTTAAAGCATTACATTACAGCTGCCGTGGCAGAGGGGCAATTCTGCTTCCTGTGAGACAAACATTTTTATCTTGGGCAATAAGTAGAAACAGCTCCTATCATGTAGGTACAGTACATTTCATTTATTGTATATGATGTAATAGGTATATCCTGTGTAGTAAACATTAGAGGGGAATAGCTCGCTGAATACTGTTATGAAAGTCAATAGGGCTGCAATAACATAAATCAATGGCAGACAACAGCCCAAAGCTTACGCAATGTTCTACTAAATTAGGCATGTAACAATTACAGTGGTGCATTTTTTTTTTCAAGTGTGTGACCTTTGATTAAGGTTCTGTCAGTAGAGGGTATAGAGCACTTCATGCATGGCCAGTGTGATTACTCTAGGTGGTGCAAGGGTTTGAAATTTACAAGCCAAACGTGTGCATGTGTGTGTAATTTCCCATGCACATGCATACATTTATGAGATAGATTCTGAGAGTTTGTGTAAGAGAGAAAGAGGGGAGGGGGGTGAGGGGTGGATTGTGTTACTTAGTGTCATTAAGACCGGGGGCCTACACAAATAATTTCATGGGTATTTGCTGTTTACAATCCACTGTTTTGTCCGGGCTTAAAACTGCAGCGCGAATTGTAGACCTCGCCTCGTATTCTCCTCCAAATGTAGCCCGAGGGAAAGTGCTATTCTTTTCCCAACGCCTTAAATAATGCGGTCTATAACATTTTTCATGTAGTGACCCTCCGTTCAAGGCTGCGTGTTGAATATTTTAATATGGTAAGATCTTAAACCTTTTTTACAGCACTCTCCTTCCTCATTTTACTCCCAGGCTCCAGATAAAAAAATAAAAAATAAATAAAAAAAGAAGAAAAAAAAATCGCAAAAACAGTAGTGTACCCAAACAAAAGGAATTGTCTTTAATCCCTCTGCCTGGCGTTTACAAGGGTCATTATGGTTACTTTTGAAGACTTTATGCAAAATGATGAGCTAGGTAAAGTACCTTCTGAGGGGAACCCTTGGTAATTGACCTTGCTGTCTTGAGCCTAGTCAGCAAGCAATAAAGAACGGTTAAATGTTAAGGCAGAAACTAAAGTGCTTGAAGGGCTCCACGTACTCTGCATTAACAAAATAATGGCCCGGCTTACTTCATATTCTGTGTGAAACCAAGGTCACAATTTTCTGTTTTTTAATAGGCATGTGAGGGTGTGAAGTTCTGATTTGAACAAGCCTGTGTTTGTTTGTGTGTTTTAGAGAGACACAGACAACAGTGTCTTGGTGCGCGTCAGCGCGTGCACGTGTGTGTGCGCTCATGTGTGCATATCAAAGTATCTGGGAGTCTTTTCATGCCAGAAGAAAAATATCGCAGTGATCACCAGTTGATTAACGATGTGGCTTAACAGGTATATGAGTTTCTGATTTAACAATGTAGATATATCAGCTCAGTGATTAAAACTAAATTTAGAAATGCCATGACGAGGCATCTGAATGATTTAAATGAAAGTGTCTTTTAGGGGGTTAAGGTAGCAGATTGGTGTCACATGTAGAGGTTCATTCTTCCTCTGTTTACATCGTTTTATTTAAACCATTTTTTAAAGTTAAACCATGAGGATGACAGGTTAAGTGCAATTTTCTCATTTGAACTCTCCTTGCAAACACAAATAAATGTGACGGACTAAGTAATGTGGATGAATGGGAGTATATTTCATCAAGCCACTTATCCAGCCAGTTTATTTGACTGCAGACAGTGTGACTCATCCTTGGATTAATATAGATTCCAAACCAAAATGTTTCTAATGGAGCAATTTGAGATCTTAGCATCCAGCTGTCAAAACCTCCTCAGTCCATCCCTTTGACCAGCCGTGACAGAAACGGAGCATGTGATTGGTCTAATTGAGATGACATTTCGACATCTCTGTGGAGAAGGTCACCTCAGAGTCAGTGTGAGTAGGTGCTGATGTCGCTGCCGCTTTTCCTCGTCCTGCTGCACAGACAGACACATCCATCTGAAGCTATTAAAATCGTGTTGGCCTGCCCCCCTACGTCCTACTGTGATTATCATCTATTAAAGCACAGCACCACTGAGACAGCATTCACAGCGGAGGCAGCTGGCTGACAAGCTTAACAGGCCTCACTATAGGTTACACCTGCAAGTGTTAATGCGGTCAGTGACCATGGAGCAAGCACCAGAGACACCGGCAGGATCCCTTGAGGAAACACGTGGGAACCTGCACCGACACTGCAAAGTGTTTTGCTTTACGTTTGCAGCATTCTCACCGGACTCGAGCAGTGGGAGTACAGATGTTGAGACTGGAATTAGTACATACAGATTCTAACTACTCCTGTCAGGGAGGAAGCAACTCCACTCGCATACAAATTATATAAGAAGAGCAGCATTCTGGTTTGTGAAAGGGTTAGTTTACCCAAATGACTGAAAATCAGCTGGATTCTGCCTCTGCCCCAACACAACCAAGGCAAACAGCATCCATACAATGTTTAACAGGTGCAATGCTAGCTCACCTGGGTAAGTGTGTACTATACAAGTGGCAACCTCTGGGGTTGAAAAATGAAGCCAACACTGAAGTGCCAAAAACTGCCAAATTCCTGTAAAGGCCACTTGAGGCTGGCTCCAAAAGCGAATCTATCCTCATGGACTCCCATGTCAAAATGTCAAACTACTACAGCAGCCTGGTACAAAAAACAAAAAAAGATTCACAAAACAGTTTCGGCCTCGATAGCTAATTGCCCCCTCCATGGCAACTGTACGAGGGGTGAGTTATTATTCAACTCACTCATTGAAATTTTGTTAAGGCTTAAAGTTCAGCGTAATTGAGGGCGTGGCTGCTTTGAGTGACAGGTGAGCGGTGAGTGAGCGTATGCTTGCCATAAAACTGGCATGCACTGAAGTCCGGGCTCCACACGCGCCTCTCCTCTTTACCCACAGATTAGCAGAGAGTTCGGTGGAATCAGGCACTGCCAAAATGGCGATGGAGGAGCAGCCCACTGAGCTTCAAACCCACTCTTCAGAAACTTACAGGTGAAGTCACGGAGGCTACGTCCATCTTTATGTAGAATCTATGGTACCATATAACAACACTGCGTTCTTGCTGCAGCAGTCTGCGTTTAAATGCACCTACCCATGTCAAAGTGTTGCTGAATTGTATAGGGTCAATGCAGCTACTATAAGTTGCCAGATTTGTGTGCTTTCTGTAAAATGTTGATTATTGTACAGTGAGAGACTAGGATATGGGGAATACTCAACTATGATCTGGCAACCCTCAGCTTCAAACTGCATTACACTCTGTTAACGAGTGGCAGCACCAGTGGAGTTGGTGAATAAAGAAAGAAGCTGTTTAATCAATCCAAACATGTATCTTCCTTGGAATTAGTTGGATAAATATTTACTATTTAATGCCTCTCTGCCCCAGTTCTCACTGCATGTGGGTCATTAAGACATGAACGTTATTTATAAGCTAAATTAGCCTCAACTTGTCCAACTGATTTGTTTATTAATGCCAGGCATCGTTTTATTCTTAAAATCCCATCAGAAGCAACACAGGCACACAGCTGCAGGCTCTCAGGTGAGCTCTGATATCATAGTGAGAGATCTAGGTGCAGGAGCTGAATGAAAAATGGTACAAAAAATCTATTTATATATAATTCAAAGATGTGGCTCCATCATGGAACTCTTGAGTTGTGTTGTGTGAATTCAACGAAATGAAAGAAGAGAGCTGCAAAACCTCAGGTGAGATTTGAAAGCGGCTCGCATAGTTGATTCAAACAGAGGAGCTCACCACCTACAGGGGTTTAAACATTTATTTTCTTGAAAATCTGTCACATCAAGAATTCTATTAATTAAAAAAATTGTAAAATATCTTTACAATCAGAGAAAAAAAATCATGATACAAGTTCAGTTTCGGGCGAGTTATATCAGCAAGCACATTCAATTTAAATAAACCTCCTGCAGAGTCGGGCTCTTTGTGTGTGTGTGTACATGTGTGAATATGAATGAGAAAAGAGAGATGGAGAACAAGTACGCATATTATTTGGGCCATCTGACAAAAAATGTCCCCTAAACAAAGATAAAACCCTTTGCTGTGTATCATCTCCTCTCTTTCCCTCCTTTCCCGTCTCTCCACACCCACTGCCAAATAAAGACAAAAATGCAATAAAATATAATAAAAAATAAAAACATTTAACAAACTAAACAGCCAGCAACGTTTGAGCCTGTTTCTTTGATACAAAGTTGTAACAACGAAAAACTGCTCACTGTGAGTTACTAGGTCACTGGAAAGAAATGCTCTTTGATTTTCAGATGCAATTCTTTTTCATTTTCGTGATTAAATTGATGTTCATCTTGCAGCTTCACTCAGTCTTTACTGTGAGTGAAGAGGTGCTGCAAAGATGCAAAATTAACATGAGTGCAGTTAGAAAATCAAGAAACTTGGTGTTCTCAGTATTAGTACCTCTGATGCCAATGATAAGTAGGTTTTTTTTATTGCTTTGGGCTACATAGCCACAAAAATCTCAGATAGAAATCTTAAAAAGCCCTGGAAACCTATATTGATGAGATATGAACGATCCACTAAAACATCAACAGACTATTTTGCTGAGGTTAAAACACTTTTTGGTGTTTCACATTAAAGATTTCTGCTTTTCTGGTCTTGTTCTTGCTTTTCTTTTCACAGGTTTTGGATGTGTGGAGCTCAGCTCGATAAAGGGCGTGTCATCCGTTTCTGTGCACCAATCAGATTTAGGAGAATTTAGAATCAAGGTGTGTTGACAGCTGGTTGGTTGTTT
>NW_019525522.1:1667393-1705677 GCF_002814215.2 Seriola lalandi dorsalis | reverse complement strand
TTCTGGAAAAAGACATCACTGCTGTAATTTCTTTTTTTGAAATGTCATTTTTTCAGTACTGTGAGCATCACAAACAGATACCTCAGAAACAGATAGATCGCAAAACCTGGACACATAAAACTGAAACAATGTGTGGAGCTTGATACTGTGCAGCACCAGTGTAAGAAAAGAACTGAATTGTCTTTTCAGAATTGCAGTGTTACCCCCCTCTGGTGTTCATCTTCCCACTGAAAAACAAACAGTTACATGTGGATGATTTGACAAATCATATGTTTCAAGCATCTCTTGTTGTCTCATCAGAGTGCTCATTGTTTTTCTCTGCCTGTCAGCCACACCCCCTGTTTGACAGTGTTTGTCTTTGCAGTTTTTGTGTCCTCTTCATTCTATGTCTCATTACTGTATTGCGATCAATAGGGGACAATTCAATTTACAAGTCTGTCACTCGGTAAAACAAAGCTGAAAAATAATTAATGGGTTGCAGTCATTGTTTGGTTTGTCCAATTATAACTGAGTCTCTACCTGTTATGGCAGTTTTTCTTTCACTTCTATTTCACATGCACACACACACACACACACACACACACACACCCAAAGACACTGGTCCTAACATAATGTGGTACTTCATCAATTATTTCATGAGCGACGCAGGGTTCAGCCCAGAGGACCGTCAGTCGGTGTCATGTGAGAGGCATATCAGCACGTATCCCGCAGAGAGAAAATTATAGCGATGCATTCAGGTGTCCCCTCAGCCATGTGTTCAGAGTGCTTCTGGGGTCTGAGGGGAAGGCAAAGTGGATGTGACAGGCTTAGATTAAATGCCAAAGACGGGGCGTTTCTCACACACACTACAGCCTCCTGGACAGCAGCCTAATTAGGCACTTCCATGCTCTGCCATCAGCTCTTCCAACAAAATGCCCCCTCCAAAAACACATTTGTTAATGTAACAAAATGTAACACCGCAACGGAGTGATGCTCTGCGGTGGAGAGACTTCTGAAAATAGTCCAATTAGGTCTTTGAAATTCATTAATCACAGATTGATTTTGCACTTTTTTTTTCAGAATTTCACCATTGTTGAAAGGTTATTATCTTCCATTTTTCATCTCCACCCTCCCAGTAAGCAAATGATCAGCTGGTTGTGTGACATCCTGCGAGATCAAATGCGAGGCGTTTTTGCTATCAGCTCCCATATTTCTGTAAGAACTTGTCAGTCTGTATCACCAAGAGAAGGTCAGGTGTTTTTCTCAGGCACAACAAACACAGATAGCATCTCCCTCTCAGATAAAATGTTCTTCATGGATATTATCACATCAAGTACAGGGCAGAATTTGTTCCTTTTATATCTGCTCTGATATCTGTTCATATGCCTCGCCGCAGACATGCTGGACGGGAAATAAATCTGATTATGGAGTGCGTGGGGTAATGTTCAATAATAAAAAGTATTATTTGCCAAGATCAATGTGTGTCGCAATAGCGATAAAGTACAATGAATGGAAAGTGCTGGTAGTCTGCAGTAAATTTTGATGCGTTGTGATATTGAACACATTGTCACAACATACTGCTCGCCAGGGCTGTAAAACATCCTCCAACAGGCTGTTGAACATCCTCCCGCTACATTCTTACACACCATGACTGCCATACATCAAGCCTGGGCCACAGCATGCAAAGGCTAAGTGTGTGAGGGATTACATGGCAAGAAGCAAAATAGGACAGCACTACATATTCATCAGGGGAGAGTGGATCTGCTTGAGTGTGTGTGTGAGTGAGTGAGTGTGAGTGTGAGAGTGTTTGTGTGTGTGTGTGTGAGTGGGTGTGAGTGTGAGAGTGTGTGTGTGTGAGTGTGTGTGTGTGTGTGTGTGTGAGTGAGTGAGTGTGTGTGTGCGTGCAAATTAATGGTCTGCCGCCTGCGCATATCTATAAGTGTTTGTGTGTGACGTTACGAGGGAAAGTTCAATCAATCACTCAATTAAAGCTGTGCGTGACAGTGACAAGAATCTGTGTGACTGATGGATGGACCAAATCTCCTCAAGTCTGTGGCTTTAAACTCACTCCGACTTGGTGGCATTCACGCCAACAATCAACAAACCCTGATCACGTCGAGTGCGACCGACATGCACTCAGAAAACTTTTACTGCACCCGGTCTACCTCCCCTGGCCCCTGGTCTACGCCAGCCATGCTGCCCTCAAAGCTCCTACTGTTGGGAGGCACAGGGTATTTAAGAATGTTATCTCTAATGCACAGATGTCTTAAAGGTCCCGGTGGAATAGGCCTGCAATTTTCCCTCCTAATTAAAAATTAATTAAATCGGCTGTGGCTCTAGCCAGGCATAAAGCTGAAGGCCACAGCAACCGCCACTGGAAACGCAATCATTTATTTAACTCAATTACAGGAAGCCACAGCAGGCTCCTCCGCCACTGATGTCACCTGGAGAGTCGCGGCGGCTTCACCGAGCATCTGACCAAAGACTGTCCTCGCGACACACTCTGCCGCGGTCTGATGTAACTACCCCCCCCATTCCCATGAGATTTCAGTGAGAAAACTGGAGCGAGATGCTGTTTGTGATGCCGCAAATGTCCTTTTCCGCCTCTGTTGAGATTAATATATACATAGTCATAGAGATATCTTTTGTCACCTGTTTCCTCTCCCTCATCCCTAGGGGCTGATTTGGGGTGATTGATCAGAGATTCAGACACAGGATCAATAAGGCTTTCACCTCTCCCTTGGCAAGAGCAAGGGGGCTCAGTGATGGCCCACTATGCTGTCCAATTATTCAGTAATGGAATACTGGAACCTGCCCAAGACTATTAACACACTGGACACTGGGGAGAGCAAGTAGGACTGCTAATTGTTGGGTTATATTGTAAACTGTGACAACAATGCACTGCCCTAATTCCCCCTTTTAGTTTCTTTAGTGCCAAATGCAGAATTGCCACAGAAGCATTTCTCTATTAGAGCGAAACATTCCTGTGCAGACACACTTTTTTTTCTTTTTGCGCTGAATCCATTGTCTGCACGCAGCAGTTGTGACCCTTGCACTCCTCACACACTTACTCATCTGCAATATTGACAGTCAGAGAATTTAAGCTTACAATGAGGTTACACAAATTGTCGTTTGCTCTGGATGCCTGAAATGTAAATGAACTCTGGTTTAAACATTTCATCAATTAAAGTCAATATGTCTTGTCCATAGGTAAATTCATCTTTAGCTTCATCTCCCTTCAAGAACTTTGTACAAGATCATCATGGATGTTTATCTGACATAGTTTGACCTCGCTTGCCAAGTCTGTAAATGTCATTACCAAAGGAAACAGAAGAAATCAGGTTAAAAGGGTGTTTGATGGCTTTATTTGAACAGGAATAAAGACCTTGCTCCGCTGCATTGTGTTATCTTTTTTCTTACCTTTTGGTCTTACAGTTCTTTAATATTTACATCCCTCAAGGATAGCAGACGATCTGAATTCACAGCCTGGTGTGAGTGTTAGAGAAATCAAATGCAACTCTCTGCAGATGAAGACATGTACAACACAGCTCCTGGCTATATTGATGGTGGTGTATTATGATCGTAAGAAGCCTGGTGTAGTCGGACTCGACGCATCATCTGGGTGTTTCACTGCTCATTGGTTTGTTTGATTATTAATTAGCCTGAAGTGAATTCATCATTTTTTTAGACATACATTTGTATGTATGAATTAGTTCTGCTACATCGGAACTCAGTGAGATGTCAGTAATCACAGCTCTAAGTGTGATGTGCTACGCCCTTTCTCATTATGAGCAAATCACATTATTCTGTTCTGGTGATTAAGACTGTTTACAGATTTCCCCCCTCTCTGCTTTCAGGGTGCACTGTGGTGGAGATAACCTCAGAGCCGAAACAACCAAAGACCACCTTCTACTGCACTTGGTAGAACTCAACTTATTCAACTTATCTTTGAGGCACAACAGAAACCTCCAACAGATACAGTACTGTTTCATATTCCCACTACGGTAATGCAATATGTTCAAGCTTTGTAGAAAAGAAAGCGGCACTCCGCTGGGAATCTCAGCGTTTGGATGTTTCAGTACCCAGTGTTACAGAGCTCATGATGATGTACACCAGCTCCAGACAGATAGTAGTGTGTGATGTAGCTGCCTGCAGATATGCCTTTGGTTGCCTGCAAAGCAGTCTCTGGGGTTCAGGGACCTCTGGTGCTCTGTGCTCCATGAGTTTTCTGCTACATATCATCATATCATCAGGGCAGCCTTTTCAGACGAAATCGGCTGCTGCACTGCAACTCATATGAAAACAGCTGAGGCTGTGTTTGTGTTTGGGAACATGTAGTTGAACATTCAGGAATGTTGCAACTACTGTATGTACTGTGTATTTGTCTATTTCTCAGCCTATCTGTCCTCCCCTACAACAAATCAAAACGAGCAAAAAATAAACAACTCTGCCTTTTACAATTGTAATACAAAATACACATTATAACACAGAGAAAGCCGCCATGAATCAACTAAATTCATTCTCTTACATTTGTCCTTTTTCAGCATTTCTACTGAAACAACAGAGCAAAAATAGTCATGGCAAACAGTCATGCTGTGCTATTTTTGTGGTTTTGCCAGGTGATTCAGTGTGTGTCATAACCTGCTATTTTCAATTTAGAGTCACACACACACAGATAATGTGTAATGTTTTGGCATTATTGATTCCAACTGGTTAGTCTACCTTTCCAAAAGAAAATAAATTTAAAAAAAAACAACAAAGCCTCTTTTAGCTTTTGCTCACCTTGCTTAAAGGCCTTGAATCAGTAATGCCATCTCTACTCCGTCTCATGCAGCCAGACTGGCCCTGGGGGTCCAGAATCAAAAGGCAGCTATTGTAAGGTGGCCAGTTAATGTTGCTTTAGTCAGTAGCCCAATTCTGATCTTTGCTTTTCCTTAAGTTGCTTCCCAGTTGTTAATTAGAAGTGGTTGATGAATGTGGTCAGTTCTCTTTCACAGGGACAGCTCATCCAATCTGCTTTCATCAATGAGGAAATACAGATGGGTGACAAATTATTGGTAAAAGCAACATTAAGTGTCTCAGTTGGTTCTTAGGCTACCAATCTGTGATTCTTGGCTGAGATCTCCAAGTCTCCAAGAGCTCTGTTGCTAGGATGATTGCCTTTCTTCCAAAATACATTAGGTTACCTCATTTGGTGTATGATCCACTGTCTGACATGCCACTGCAAAATCTCCTACTGGCGCAGTAGCTCAATACGCTTACATGAATACAAAAGTAACTCGATACGTTTACATCACTGTACTGTACAACTTTAATATCTGTGTTACTTCTTCTTTTCTTTAATAACATTAGATGAAAATATTGTAAATTTTACTCCACTACACTTATGTGACAGCCATAGTTATTAGTTACTTTGCACATTAAGATTTTTCATACATTATATTTGATCATCTTATAAAATGTGAAGCTGTGTAATAGATTAATCTTCCCAACTGCATGAAATTAAGACTATAGGTCCACCTCAAAAACAGTGTTAGAATACTGCTTAGGATTTCAACACAGGACTAACATATCATCACTTTTAAGTTGATATGGTGAACTGTCAGCTGACAGTTGCATATTCAGTGAGTATGTAACAAGATCAGTCGGTTCTGTCATTTTTAGTCATGTTATGTTTAGCTGTAGCTATATGCTGCACTATGTACACCTAGTTGCGAACTCTGACGTTTTTTGTTTTTTTTTGTGGGGGGCTGAAAACAGCTGCCTTCTGCTGTTCAAATCAATGCCGATAAATGGTTAGACTGAAACTAAAACAATTACAAATAAATAGATAAATAAAAATTCTTCAACTGCAGGAAAACTGCAGGGGTGGGTGATAATTAACTGTGGGTTTATCACTACAAGTGACATCTGTTAAATTCATTGTTACTATAAATGCACTGAAATATAAAAACACTGAGTGGTCCGGCTTTCAGTCAAGGCAAATTTCATTTTACATTATGTAGTGTTACTTATACTTAAACCTACAGTAATTGATTTTTCTTGAACACTTGGGGGCAAAAAAAAGATATATCATATAGAGAATTTGTTAAGAAACAATCAATTATTTACACATCCAGAAGTTATGGAGAAAAATTTCTTTCATTTTGAGTTTTGTGTATGACTGTACAGAGAATGTAAGTTCAATATTCACTCTCCTTTTTTACATTTACCTGTCCCTACCTACTTGTGAGGAAAATATTTGGCTATCAGTTCAAAATGATGCTGTGGTGAGAGTGTACCAAAACAGTAAAGTTGCAGGCTGTAAAACCAAAACAATAAGCGAAAAAGATGCTAACCCGCTCTGTGGAGCTCAGGGGATCATTTACCGTAGGTCTGTCGCTACAGGCGATACCTTTGATCGATGCTAACTAAGAATATAAGGAAAATAAATATTACATTATTATAACACATTACGTTTGTGTTATTTTTAATCAAGTATCCAACAGAGGATAAGTGTGAGAAAAGCACAGGTGTTACTGATAATATTAAAAATGGCTCCTTCGCATCCAAGCGTCTCAGTGACAGTGAATCAACATGATCAATACCATGACCCTGAAACTGAAGCAGCTAAACCGAATGAAGTCATCACTGAATGTTATATTCACACTTATGTTTACAGTGACATATTAAGATGTCTTCTGTGAAAAAGGCCAATACTGTTTACTTGTATTATGAAGTACACCTACATGGAAGCATTGACCTATGTTACGAGTCTCCATCAATTCATTGAAGGGTGAAGATCTGCAGGCTACAACATCCAGGCTGCTGTTGGCTAAATGCAAGTTTACATAAAAGGCTAATAATCCTATTTCATGTCTCATAATGGGGATGGTTAAACTAAAAATCATAGCTCTGAGGCGTTTATATCCCAACTACACTTTAAGTTTAAAACACACCATTTTTACCTGCGGTCAAAGATGACTAATTTTGGGGATTTGAAGAAATACAGAGTTGGATAAAAAATAGCAGCGTTTCTGCTCATGGGATAAGCTGTCTAAATGTTGGCCCCCCTTACACCTGATAACAAACTGTAATTTCATGACTTTTAGCTAAAGGCAAAGTCATGGGATTGACTAGAGAGTGAGATCCCAGCAGCATTGTTTGTCATCATTGCCCTTTGAGTCTCATTGGATCATAAGTTTATTGCTTGAGGCCTTGCATTGTGTAACAGTGTGGCTTTTTTTTTTTAATCAATGAATAATTTCATTGGCCTAATATTACAGGCTGTGAGCTCTTCAAGCTGAGCTGCACATGTGGGAAATTGGTTTTGGAAATGACTTTTTTTTTGTATTTATGTAAATGTCAGATTTCTCCTATTTAAAGTTCCGACCTTTTCTGAGAAGTAATATTCAAACAAAATGCTGTTTTTATATCTTGCACAATTGCTTTATTACAGACCTCTCACATACCATGCGCAGAAAATGTTGGCATGTGTGTGTATGTGTGAGCGCATGCGCGCGCGCACAGAGTTTGATTTGCTGTCGTCATTCCCTTTTTTAAAAGCACATCCACTGCTCAATGGGGCTCACAGTCAGGGAAGGACACAGAAACAAAACTGAAAAGTCACTGCAGCTTTTGTGTGCAGTTTTTAACAGCTGAATTCAGCGTTCTCCCCCTCTCCTCTGAATGTTTCCAGGGTGTGACACAGTAATTGTAAAGGTATCAGGTGTTAGCTTGAATCCAGAAGAAAGGTCAGATGGTGAATTAATAAAAACATGCCACAGTCACTCTTTATAATGTCAGTGTCTTAATTAACTCACCTATCACGTCAGAGAGAAAATCCGTCTCCACTCAGAAAAATATCTGTGAAACAATTTAACAAGGTTAAATCAAAGTGACAGGAGAGTTTACGGCATGTGTGTGCATGTGTGTGCGTGTGTCTGTCAGTGCCTTAGGCTGTGGGCTTTCATTACACTGACAGGCTGTGTGTGAAAGTGTTAACAGTGAAGTGCTTCACACCATGCCAACTGAAGCCATATCACAGATCCACAGTATTCTATCACAACTGTGAGATCATTGATGCCTTCTAGATCAACCTGATGGTTCCCACATTGAGGCACAACACTCACATCCAGTCCATCCAGACCATTATCAATTAATGTGTTCTGAAGTTCTCCATACACACACGCACGCACGCACGCACGCACGCACGCACGCACGCACACACACACACACACACACACACACACACACACACACACACACACACACACACTTGGCATGAGAGGCTGCAGGGTTTCTGGTACCACACATATTTGGTTGAGAGGACACAGAATGCTCCAAAGTAAATGCCACTTTGTTTTTCCTTTACCTATATAGTGTGTTTTATAGCTTTTTGTGCATGTAAATGGTCTACAAATTTGCAAGGCTCAGAGTACACACCAAAGGGAGCAACTCTGTCAGGGCAACATCCACTTTTGAAACCCTTTGTAGTTATGCCTGGACCCCCAACGCCCGGGCGTCACTTGACCTATTGACGTCAGCACGTCCCTCAGTGCAGCCCACCTGTAATCTGGACACTCCCTGCAAGCTTGGCACGCAGCACAACACAGCACACAACTATAAAAAAAAAATGAAGGCCAGGAAAAGTAGTTTTAGTTTTGTAACCATGCCGAAAAGACACTACCTTGGAGAAATGTACTTTGTTTGCGCTGCCAGTGGCAAAACCACAAAGAACTCAGTGTCTGGGATTCATTTTTAACAGGTTCCCTCCTCTTTTCCAAACATTTTACTGTGAGCCCTGCACTTCAAGGAGGACTACTTCAAAAACCATGCACAAAATCGACGCTGGATTGCCGCAAAGACTATTTCCAAAGGACTGGACAGTTTTGCACTTTGTGACCCCAGCGGTAGACTCAGGATCATGACCTGTAAGTCTGCATTATTATTTGTGGATTTGCATGTTTAACCGGGTCGCCAATGACCTGATAGCAACACGTACAAGAATATTCTTAAACGTTTGTTAATATTGATATGCTATACCCCTAAGGCGCGAGACACAGCAGTGGCATATCCTTACCTTTGTCTTGAAGTCCGGTTGTCTGTCCATTCCTCGATTATTTATATTCCTTTAGTCCATAAGTGTCCGCAGATTAAAATAAATAAAATAATAAAAGTATTCCAAGCTATGAATATTGTCACGTGAAGGGTTGAGACTAAATTCATAGCACTTCTCTCCACATTTTTGCGATTTCCCTCGTTCCTGCCTGGCTGTGGGTTCGCTTGTTTTCCTGCTCAACTTGCGAAGGTGGGTCGGGTCTCTCATGTTCTTGTTCAAGATCAGACTCTGGCTAAAACTGATGAGACGGAACAGACGCCATTGTAACAGCCACGATTGTTTGTTTACACCTGTACGTAGAAGCTAGACATGGGCGGGACGTTTAGTTCCCGCCAGCAAGCTGACCAATCAGAGCACACTGGGCTCTGTGGGGGGGGGGGCCTTCAAGAGCCCTCAGCCCTTATTGTTTCAGACAGAGGATGAGTAGAGTAAAGTATAAGAAACGTCTTTTTGGAACATTGGAGCATGTAAATCTGTTTTAGAAGACACCAAGAATATAATGATGAACACTGAAAATGATTTCACATCTTTAGGTCACAATCTAATGGAGGTTAGATCCATGGATGGAAAGAGTCCTGGAAAGTTGTAGTCAAGTAAAAGTACTGTTAGTTAAAAGAAGTTCAACTCAAGTAGAAATAAATTTACTTGTGTAAAAATGTACTCAGATAAAAGTACAAAGTAAGTAAAATACACTGAGTAAACATAACTTTGTTACAAGAGATGGGGAGGGGTGTTCTGTGGTGATAATAATAATATATGATAGAACTATGACATTACAGAACATCTTTCGGCTCTTTGAGTCTTGTGCAGCGCCAAGGCCTCCACAGTCTCACTGTACTGCACTGTACTCACTGCACTTTACTGTTTTCAGACGCTGAGTTGAATGAGCTCTGGAATCACAACAGGGAAAGACAGCAGAAAGGTGGTGAATACTTCACTGAAGGTAGAAGAACTGTCCAGACCTCCCTCATGCATGTTGTTTGGTAAGGAGGTGTAAGGTTTTGTCGACATCTAAAAACATGCGACCCATGATATCATTCTGCTAGCTACAACAGCTCAACTTAAAGGTCAGGTGTCGTTTTATGTGACAGATCATTTTAACTGGTCATCCCAAATCAAATTTGATTGGATACATTCATATAAACACCCCCAAGTTCAAGAGTCATCAAACATTTGAACATTTTACAAGAAGAAAAAAGTAAGGCATTTTAAGGTCACTCAACAATTATTTTTGACATACTTTGACAACTAATTATTTTTCTTTCTGTCTTGAAAAAATAGAGGGATAGGTTGACAATTTTTGAGGTCTGTCTTAAAACAATAGTCAGGTGCTTGTTTGAAGATTGTACCAGGTTTTGCTTGCTGTAATCATTGCTCGTGTTCTTAATCACCATTGAGAGATTCCTGCTTCTAATGTATGTGATGCAGGACAAACCCACCATCCTTGTTCAGATCAAAAATACATTTTAAAGGTTAACTGAAGATCATTTGAGCCTTCAGCAGCCTCAGTTGATCAAATCAAGTTAGTAGCCTACTTTCCAAAGTTACAGTCTTTTTAGTGCATAATTCTCCAGGGACGACAAAGAGGGAATTTTGTTCTAAAAAGTCAGTAACTTTGGAAGATTCCCAGTTGATTTGTTTAACTCAGATTGGATCCTTATATTACCTTCGGATGGAGTTTTGGTATACATTCTTCCATGGAAAAGGAGTGTGGGGTTCTTTGTTAACCATATTATTAAATATTCATGATATAATAAGAAACAATGACAAGTTAAAGATCATTTGAAGTTAAACACTAAACTCAATCAGTTACTCTAGATAGAGGGACATCAGCAAACCGTAATCAAAGTCTGATTCAGACAGGGCCACATTCTGATTGGTGGAAAGGTGACATCTATTTTTTCCAACTGATTCTCGCCAATTTAAAACCAGACATAAGAGTACAAACAAAAACACAAATACAAAAATCTTTCAAACTAAATGACACACTATGTCTCAGCTTTCAAAGAAAAAAACATCCTCATAAAGGACTTCATCACTCATAATAAGAAGCCGACTGAGAAAATACCATTAAGTTGGGTAATGAAATAGTTACTTTTGTCAAAGGGATGAACACATTTGAACAGACTCATGCTATTTTTGCAACTGTTTATCTTTAATATAATCATACAGAGAAATTTGAAGAGAAAGAGAATAAAACACCCTCAGTGCTGAAGCTTTGTAAGGAGTAGGAACATGATCATTCAGAGCTGGATTGGAAAGTCACACTATTGTTATTCTCTAACCCATCCACGTACTGCAAACTGCCTCAGAGTAATTTGGAGCCAAGGCCAGTCACAGCTGAATTCTCATTCTGATACGCTGAAATACAAAATGGGTGCAAAAAGAACTTATCAAGAGTCTGGTGATATTTATGGGTTTCAGGTTTAGAGACCAAAGCGTAGCATAGAATTTTTTAAAACTACATGAATTGTGACTTTTTGGTCAATACATTATTAATCCGATTAAATAATTTCGATCCCTTGAAAAGAAGGTCCATGAGCAGATTTCAGTTTGATTCATGGAAATTCTGTCAAGGTTCAGTGATTCATCTGATATCAGCGAAAATCCCTTTTTATTTAAAATTGGCAATCCTACACTTTAACCTTGCAGTTATTGGCCATTTCTGGAGGAGGTAGGAAGTGTAGGTAACCTTACCCTTCAACAACCAGTCTTTTTTTTTCACTTTTTAATTTGACATCTTAAGAACTTGTTTTTCAATTTAGCCTTTGAATCTATTACGTTCTTGTAGCGACATCATATAATCACACAAAGCTGAAATGGTTAGTAGATCACGAGATTAAGTGATGAACAGGAAAGTGATTGGCGATTATTTTGATAATCAGTTATTTGTTTAAGAGGCCAGACAATTTTTCTTTATTTTAAGAGACAGAAAATTTCTTTAGGTTTTGGGATATTGATTGACCTTGGCCTTTTATGAAACAGGGCATTTCTCACTGTTAATGACATTAATTAATTGAGAAAAAGAATTGGCAGATTCACTTATCATGAAAATAATGTTTAGCTGCAGCCCTACATTTAATGTCTGTTACCTATTATCATTGAATTTATGTATTGTGGTTTTTAAAAACTGTGGGTGTGGCCTCAGAAAACATAAACATGATTAACTGTATTAAATCTTGATAAGATTCTTTACCACCACTGTTATCTACACTAACAGTTTGTGTGCTCACGCTCACAGCAATTGTGTCATCTCACAATGGAAATATAAAGAGGGGACGGTTCTAAGTCCTGTGGGTCAGCATGTACTATTGCTTCTACTTGATTTTATATTCTTTAAAATTGATTGTTTGTGTGTCTACTATGTGCAATTTGGTTTAATTTTTCCCAGCTGTGAGTAGCTCCTCCATTTCATTTGTGCATTGCATTGTGGGTTAGTATAGCCCATCAACAGCACACTTGAATACAAGAGAATTTAGTATGCATAGTGTTATCTTTGAGTATTCTTAATTTCAGCACTTCTCCAGTGTAAATCCACTGCATACTGAAAACCTGTTACAATTAGCATGTGGTATGGAATGAGGATGCAACTTGTGTCTGGAATTTTACTGCTGGATTTCAGCACCATGGACAGAGCAATACACTGATAGCAGTGCATTGCTGTTCCTGTTGAAGCTCAGGGTCCTGAAGGGTAAATTCATGTTCCACTTGCCTCCACAGACGGCCTGGGAGCACAGGTTAGCACCACAACAGTGTCCCCAGAGCCGGTGGGGATTAAGTAAAATGCTCAAGGACACTTAAGCAAGGTAAATCCTTGCTGTCACTTGGGCTTGAGTGTAGGTCCTCTGGTTGAAAGATGGCTGCTTTTTCTCGGTATGCATTGACGGCTTTATTAGATCATGTAGAAACGGGAAGGAAACGGAGTGTGGAATTATAGTATTTGTTGTACAGAAGATTTAAATCAACACCAGAATATGCTTGATATGTGTCTCCAGGACACAGCAAGGACAGCACCCCGCTGACCAGTAATACCATTAATATTTTTTATCTTCTGTTTGCTCTCATGTAATTACCCTTCTCCCTGAAGGCAAATCCTCCCTACTTGGCACTACCCCTCTGTGCTTCTCTCCCCTTGATTCAAACACATAGAGTCACACACATACACAAATAAAGACCCTTTTTAACAGCTGGGACACTGCCAGCCTGTGTTTGTGTTGCTGCTGATAATGTGCCACCAGTATATTTGTCACCACCCCAACACCACCCCAACACCACCCCGCGTCCCTACTCTGAGGGGAAATAGCTGTGCCAGCATATGCACGGGCTACCCATGGGTACCAGTGCCACACTCACACACACTCACACACACACACACACTCACACACACGTGGAATATCACGTGCACTTGCAACCTTATACACATTCAGTTACATCAACAAGTTCACCCTGTGGATGCCTGAATATGAATGTAGACACACACTCTTGTAAAATACATTCACACACACACACACACACGCACTCATGGGCACCTGTTGAAACACAAAAAAAAAAAAAACAGAAAGAAGAGTACATATTGAGTACAGCTGAAATAAATTGCCAGATGAGCATGCTGAATCTCTTGCCTGTGCATACCAGCCTAATTTCCATTCAGATTTTACATTCATGTCTAATTAGGAATAGCTCTTTCTGTCTACTCATTATCAGTGTTTGACCTTTTGCTTTGGCTGTTTGAGAAGCTGAGCAGCAGTCAACGGGTGGCCGGTGATAATAGCTTGTCATTTAGCTCAACACACGCTGATTAAATAAGATAGGCCCGTGCTTATACCAGCCCTGTTGTTCCCAAGGGGCTCAGTCAATATGGGGCACCTAAACATAAAGATGCTTGGACAACATTATAGTTTCCACAAGCAGAACAAGAACAAGAAGACATAACAAGATCAAACAGTCCCTGTGCTTACTGGGACTCCCCCCACCCCACTTCAAATTTCACTCAGTTTCCCTTATGTAAAGTCTCATTGGCATGAATTAATAATACCACTTCAAACAGATGCAAATTCATTGTACTCTGTCCTCTCCTGCTCTGACAAATGCTTAGGTATGTAGGCAGACCGATTCCGTTGCTGTGATTAATTCTCCTGAGAACGGGATACCTAAGCCAAAACTAGACTCTTCTGGCCTTTTGCACCTTTAAGTTTTAGAGACGGAGTATTTACATAATGTATATTGATCCCTCGGATGCTGCAAAACAAGCAATATGCTATGGCTTTTGCATTAAAACACAAGAACAAGATCACAAGATCATTTAGGTATATTTTAATTTACCATATAAAAACAAGCTGTACACAAATATACATGAAGACAGACAGAGACATGCACGACACGCACACAAATGTTGGCAGGAAAGCAGGTTCGGTATGTCTTTCATAAGCTGTATCTGTGTGTGGGCTGCTGTGGCATGCATAAAATATTATTTTCTCAACAACTAGAGGTTGTGGAGGAGTTAGTTCAGGAAGGGGTGGGAGAGAAGGCCAGGGGATATACAGTATTTGGGCAGCTGACAGCTGCGTGCGTGTACGTATGTGTGTGGGAGTCTTGGAAACGGGAGTGGGAGTCACTGGCGTTTGAAATGCAATGAGGTGCGTTTGAAAGGCGCTCCTGTCACAGGTAAGCAGGGTAGCGAGAGCAAGAAGTGTACGGTGATAAAAGGAGAAGAGGAGAAGTGCCCATGCTTTAGGGTGGCATTCGGTATCTGAGGGCTTTTTGCACAGACTGAGGAAAGCACTCAGGACTACTCACACTTAAATACAAAAGCCCCTGAAACATACACATACACTTTGATCCTTATGGGAACAATCCTTAGATTTTAGGGGTCCGAAGTAAAAAGCATTTTTTTTAGCCCTGGTTTGGAGACCAAAAAGTGCATGCATGAGTGTGTGTTGGTGCTTTGTTTAAGCTCAGAACAAAGACTTGAATCCATTGCTCAAGGTGATTGAGAGATGCTCTTGATGTTCTCTTCACTTTCATGCATACTGTAAGGATAAAGATATGCCTTATAAATCAATAATTCCTGTATCATGTGCTTGCTGCTTGTCTTTGATGCAGTGATGTCCTCGTCTGTATCAATGCGTGTCCTCTGTAGTGCAATCTTAAGTCGCTCTTCACCACCTATTGAATGTCACAGCAGCGCTGGTTAAAAATATTGCTTTCTTTCAAATCCTCCTCAGTTTATACATGTGGATTTAATGTAGAATTTATTAATGTCATGCCCTTTCAGGGATATGACTAATTATGAGAGAAAGGCTTGAAGGAGAATGTGTCATGGAGGTGAGGTTATATAGCTGTTTCATCTGTCAACACTTTGAAACTGGTTCACATCGCTCATACATTAGGGCTCTTACTGTTGGTGATGAATCAATAGATACCTCTCCATGCTTGCTTCTTTTCTTTCCTTTCCCCTTTTTCTGATGAGATATCGATGACGGGCTTAGAAAGGGACAGCCTTTGAAACTGCTGTCAAAATGTATGTGTTTTTGGAGACAGATTATACCGCCCTTTTTAGCACTTCCAAAACACTTATCTGCCTCCAAAAGTGCTAAAGTACCACCTGAAAGTAAAAAAAAAAATGAAGCAATAATTGAAGATGAAAATGCTGGATCCTTGCCCATAGGTTGAAGGCTGTGGAGGTGTAATTTGGTTGCAAATGCTTGGAGGAAATGTAAAATGAAATCTGTGAGAATTTATGGTTGTGGAGCTTGTGCATAGGAAAGGTCATAGCTCTGTCATTTAAAAAAAGATTTCAATAAACGGTTGGCACTGTCTCTTGTGAGACACTCAAGCTGCATGGCTGGATGGGTGGAGCCGGAGCGCTGGTGGAGAACAGAGGAAAAGAGTGATGGAGCACATCCCTAACACCCTTCTGGAGAAAGAATACCCTAGTTAACTCTTAACACCCCTGGAGAACAGGCATCCACCGCAGGGGCAGAATAAGAGTGTATCGCTGGTGTAGCTGGTGAGCATTGTTCATAGCATTGATCCAAGATCCCTCATTACTGAATGAGAGAAACCCCTTCAGCAACGTCACCCTGGAGAGGGATGGAGCTAGGCGGAAGGATTGAGGAGGAGGCGGTGGAGGGGGAGTTTGGGGAAGAGGAAAAGCTTTTAGATGAAGACGTGGTCAGGAGGACGGAGATGGAGAGGGAAATAAAAGGGGAGATATCAAGAAAATCAGCAAAAAAGAAGTGGAGCAAAAGTATTGAAAGGATAATTGTTAGTTTCTAGTTACAGCATGCTACAACCACCTTGTGTTCCATAGTGGAAGGATTGATCACCGGCCAATCGATCACAGCCTACAAGGAACACTGAGTTCCGAGGAGAAAAACTGTGTTGGCTTTGCAGTTTGCATGTACAAGGCTAAATATTGCTCACGGAAACTGCCTCCAGCTGTGAAGTTAAGTAGTGCAGGGATACTTAAAATCCAATATTACAGCTAAGGCTTGAAGTAGCATTAAGGTGTGGATGCATTATGGAACTATCTCTTGTCTCATGGCACTATGTAGAGTGTACCATATCCCGGCTCCTCAGGTTTTTAACAGATGTGTCACACGGAATGAGTTTGAGTTGCTTACAAGCAGGGGAGAAAAAGTCGGGATATCAGAACCACGGACATCTTCCCATCCCGGTTATTCTCCCCAGACTCCATTTTAGCATTCATCACAGCAACAGTAGCTTTCCCTCTCACATCGCTTTTATGGAGTACCAACTCTAAATCCACCTCTGTGCTCCCCTTTCCTCCCTATACGCTCAGCTGTGCTTGCATGTTATCCAAATAGGGCAGGAATAATTGGATCAGCAAACATGGTCTTATGGAGATGGGGCTCTCCCATTTGTTTCCACTGACATTTCTTTCTTTGCCAGATGAGATACTGTTTAATTAGGTTATATCATTTTAATGCAGTTTACATTCTAATCTGATGACATCAGATGTAATGCAACTGATGTCTGAAATGCACTCTGACCAGCTCTATAGAGCATTTGTGGCTCTAATGATGCTAATTATCAGATAAAATGTCGACTGGGTTTCCTCCACAAACTTCCCTTACCATGACAGCCCCATACTGTAGATACATAGCAGTGCTCTCAAAGACATATTCTCTAGCTAGATATGAAATGTTACTTTCAATTTCTATTTTCCATGTTTTTTGGCCTAATATGTGAGAGCTATGTCTCTCTTATAGCAAGACCAGCACTCCTCCCCTCTCCACATCTATTATCTCTCCTCTGTAGACCATAATGATAAAAAAGAATCACAGTAAAACACTGTGACATTTCAAATCTCTGCATTGAGCTGGTTGTCAAGGAGATGTCTCAGTGAGATGTGTCGGGCAGAAGAGGAACTGCTCTTTTAAAACAGCTTTTGCCCAGCTGCTGGAGGTGTAATGTGCCTGCCATTAGGACTCTGCAGGCAAACATGGAGTCGCAGAAATAGTTCTCCGGCGCGGGGCTGTCGGTTCACAAACTCCAGAGGTCTTCGGATCCTTGATCAAAATCCATTACAGTCTTCTGCGGTCATTGTTCCAAGAAAGCAGCCTCTCGCAACACCCTGGCAGCCACATATTGACAACCTCACACCCAGATGACAAACACGGCGATTATCTCTACGTCAGAGAGGCACAGTGTTATCAAACAAACTTGGCCCTCAAGACCTTTTCCCTCACTGTTCTCCCTTGGATCATTTAATTCTCTCCCTGCAACTGCTTGACTCGCAGCCTCCATTTAGAGAAAACCAGTGGTGAAACTGAGCGAAAGTGCCAAAACCTATTGTTGATAAAAGCTGCATACTGCTGTGTTGTGTTGGGGATATGGCAAGACAGGCTGAAAGGCAGATAGACTGAAGCAGCTGTCAAAATGGTTGTTTGTAGCCCCACGCGTACCGTGCTTTGGGGAAATAATAAACTGCATCATTAGAACCCCTGTCATTCACAAGTTGTTTGTACCAGCTACTGACTGGCTGTAAATACCCACACCGCCATATCACACATAAGAGCACAGGTCAGAATCATTAGGTGGCTAATTTAGCAGAAGAAAAACAGATCTTGTGAGATGATATGCAGGTGTTATCATAAACCAGGCCCACCGCTGCAATAAATTAGTGTCAGATTCCATCTTCTCTTCATATGCACAGCATTGTAAGGACCATATTTGCTTTGCTTTTAATCATCTGAGACTTAAGCGATCGCTCCTAACAATAAAAGAGCCACTGTATCACTTGTAACTCGCTTTTATAATATGGAAAATTATGAACTGTGCAGTTCATTCGTTCTCACACAAAATTTTCCAGGAGCTTTTTTTTTGGAAATATGCTGCCCTGAGTGTTACCAGAGCAGCAGCACTGGCAGAAAATAGCCTCCAAAACTTTCCCCCATTTTGGCCTCATTAATGAGTCAGCATTCCAGCACAGGACAACAGAGCAGCCATATGGCATCACCTGAATGAGTCTAACTAGTGATCCAGACGACCTCCTGACGAGAGAGAGGCTGTGCGCGCTTGTGTCTGTGGCCGGTCTGTGCCACACCCCCTTCTCCTCCGCGCGGTGGTATGATCCGGGGATGCTGTTATAGCGGCACCGAGCCTCAACCAGCAACAGCATCAACCCGTCAGCCACCTTGGGTTCAACTGCGGCTAAACGCACCGCGCCGGGCTCCCTGTCACACATACACACACACACACACACACATACACACACACAGCACAGCGGAGCTACAGCCCCCGAGAGGAGATCCCATTCCTCCCCGCACTTTTCCTTGCGTCGTCCTCTATCGGCATTTGAGAGACGAGCATCATCAGCATCAGCACCGCCGCCTTCGAAACCCAGACCAGCAGGCACACAGAGAGGGAAGAGGTGCCTCATCCACATTTTAGCCGGAGAACCGCGTCTCGACTCGACATTTCTACCGGGGGGATTGCACACTCTTCAGCATTTGCAGGGTTCTTATAGCATGGAATCGGACTAAAGGAATGGCTTTACGTCGGAAAGGTAAGCGGCACGCTCAGTTCTGGCCTTTAGTGGGCTCGTTGAGGGAGGGGGGGGGGGGGGGGGGGGGAGAGAGATCGGCTACAATGTTGCTTGGCTAAACGAGGATCGGATGCTGAGACAACGTGAGTTCACAGGAAATGGTTATTATCAGCTGTTCAGATGGGCTGTGCAGTGTTGCGGTGTGTGTGTGTGTGCGCGTGAGAGAGAGAGAGGCAGAGGGGAGAGAGGTAGATTTAGAGAGAGTGTATGTGCTTGTGTATGTGTGTGTGTGTGGTGCGGTTTTATGAAAATCAGTGCGCCTCCTTTGAAGCGTATGGATGCAGACTTTATACAAGCCGGTCTCTTTGACAACCAGTCTAAATACTGATCCTTCAGGTAGAGTACAGTAGCTGCAGACCTGCCGGCTTCATGTGATCAAGTGTCATATTCGTTTTGCTCCAGCAACGCTCGCAGCCTTGAGTTGTTTTTTTTTTTTTTTTTTATGTTGTTGTTTTATTTTTTTTGTTGTTGCTCCAGTTCTGGCTCGTCCACTCCATCTCCATCAGCGCTAAGGTAGCCTAATGATGCCAACAGGGCCACCGGAGATCCAGGGGGTATAGATCTCTCTGACGCGTGCCTTCTGTCTCCCAACATCAACGCCGCTTACCGGGGCCCGGGCTGGACATTAAACTATCTCCACCACCACAGGTCCAACAGGCACGTCAGGACACATCTCAACACTGTGACCCTCTGCATTCTGCTGATACATTCTTACTTCTCATACATTTCAACTTCTGCCCTTCCTGGATTGACGCTGCAGCTGTTGCAGCCATTCCTCAGCTGAATTATTGAACTGCGAGATGTTTATTTATTTATTTATTTATTTCACATGGGTAGCGTTTAAAGTGTGTTAGGGTAAATAATTAACAGCAGCAAATTCATTCTGATAAATCATAATTATTGTGAAGGCAGCGCAAATTGCACCAGGATGGATATGCTCCGATAGAATTAAATTAGACCTCCTCACTCCTCTCCTTCACAGCAGATTATAAATAATTGCCTGGAGTAGACCACTGAAGGCACATTTCCAATAAATAAATAATTGAAAATAAGCACAAACAAATAAATTAATAATAAATATTTCTGAGTAATTGTCTGAATATATTCTTCCATTAGTGAGAAAAGGCATACCATACTTTTCCTGCATGGTTTGTTAATCTTGCTCCACTTGGCTGAGGGAATGGGAAAGGAGCTATATACCTTTCATTTGAAAATGCAAATGCATTGTAATCAGAAACTACGATTTGTCAATATGTCTAATACATGGATCTAATGCACTACTCCTCCAGCCACTGTACACATCTTTCAGAGAACTGTATTGATGTTTGGATTGTTCCACCCATCAGGCTCACCTGCTCTCTACCATATTATTTTAAGATCCAAAAAAAAACAAAAAAAACAAAAAACAAAAAAACAACAGCTTTAATTACAAGCCCACACACTTGAATGCATTGTGTTCTGTCAGTTTAGCATTATGTGTGTGTGTGTGTGTGTGTGTGTGTGTGTGTGTGTGTGTGTGTGTGTGTGTGTGTGTGTGTGTGTCACTGCCCTACCTGACACTGCTCACAATGATGCGGGCACCGAGCTTAATTCTTCCTCGGCTCGCACATTATTGATAGAGATGATAAAAATGCGGCAGTCTGTCTTAGCTCTATGTGATTAATAGAGAGCATCTGTGCATGGAGGTTAGATAATACACACACCCTCTCCCAGTCTCTTCCACACACAAATACACCGACACACACACACACACACTTACAGTCACATGCACATAGACAATGGAGATGATGTAGATGTATGGAATCTGGGGAGGTTGATGATTGTAATTCTGTGTTGATTTCTCCCACTGTACTTTACTGTAGTGTTGATGGACGGTGTGTTATAGCAGGGGGCTGTTCATACTATTGCCTGGTGAAGTGTGTGTGTGTGTGTGTAAGCTTGTTGTCCACATGTGGATGTTTTTTAAGGCCCTGCAGGGCTGCTGCACTGGAGGTGGTGATGAACAGTGATTAAGTGCATATTTTAAATGGCACACCCATTATGGCAACGCCTTCATAATTAGAGGACAGGTCTTTGAATTGAAATGTCACTCCACCAATTATATGCTGTGCACATGCCACTGATAAGGCATTGGCATTTCTGTCAGTCAACCAGCTAACCACATGATTTATCAATCATTCAGATATTCAGGGTTTTACATTTCAACTTGTGCCGACGCACTCTGGTTTCCCCTGAGCAGCAGTCAGTGGTCAGCGGTGTTGCACACTCCACTTTTTCTTTTTTTTTTCTTTTTTTTAAATTTCAGACTTGTTATTGTTAAGCTGGTAGTGCATGTGGCATTTTGGAAATCTAAAGAAGCTGCTCAGCTCCTTGGCTTGGAGTCCCATCATTATTTCAGTGCAACTTCCTGACAATTTAAGCCCGAATTGCCAATTGTTAGAATACTGGCATTTTGCCCTGGCTGTCAGCAGATCCCATTGTCCTGAGTCAAGAAAGCCCTAACAAAAAAAAAAAATCTTTACTTGTGTCTAATAATTTGTGTTTTTCTGAGATTTGAGTGATATTGCTTGGCCTTTGGATAGCGCAGTGCTGTGCGAGACAGCGGGGGAGTTCTTTTTGTTATCCAGCCCTGCATTATTTATGAATTTTCATTCCAGGAATGCAGTAGCCCCTGGCACTGTAATGCTACTTTTTCCCATGGAATCGCTTACACACTTCCCTTCTGCCCCACAAGTTCTCTGCAAAACTAAATTTCCTTAATAAAATTGGGGTCATGAATTAGTGAGGGGGACAATGTGAAATACACATTGATGTTGTTTATAATCCTGAGTACAACACTTAGTGCTGCACTCAGAGTTTCAACTCTCAGACGATAGATATGACGCCCAGTGCGAGTTTTTATCCCCCCCCCCCCCCCCCCCCCCTCTCTCCATGTCCGTCATATGGGGGAGAATGTAATGGCTGATAATTTCCGAATAAAAGAACCCGTGCAAGTTGGGTTATCAGACTGCTGGACCACTAGATTTGCACACTAATGCACACACACACACACACACACACACACACACACACACACACACACACACACACACACACACACCCAGAGATGTAACCATTGTACAACTTCAAATATTTACCTTGTTGCTGCAATGCTGCTCCATCCTCAAGAGGAATTGTTTAACAAATCCTGCAGTGCTAATTAGCGTTTCCTCTATTCATTCGACTGTGGTCGGCCTCTGCAGTAAAGAAACTGCCAGCAATGCCATTTAAAAAAAAAAAAAGAAAAAAAAAAAGAAAGTGAAATACGGAAGCAATACAATATCACCAAATTACCCTATAAAACTCTGGTATGGCAGTGTAGGCCCAGTGCTTGCACTTAATGCACTTAGCATAACATGTTTACAGATAATCAGCAGTGAATAAGAAAAGCTTTGGTCCAACTCATCACCATCGTTCTTACAAAGACAGTGACAGCAGTTTTAGAAACGAGCGGTATCATGTTTTTGAAATGATGAACTCTTCTGAGGACTGTGTAGTCTTTGATTTGTTACTCATACGTGTTTCATAATTAATAGAATTTCTTTCCAACGTAACATATTAGGTTTTGGATTATAGATCTTTTTTATTAACGAGCCTGATATATATATATGCTTTCTCTTATCTTTTTCCACTGTGTAGCTTTTCCTAAATTAAAATATTTTTCTTTTGCTAAGCTTTTTTTTTTTTTTTTTTTTTGTGAAAACCATGCAAGTCCCCTCTATCTGTTTTTTCCTTACGATAAATTATCCAAATACAATACTGTTTATTTTAGTGTTGAAACCAAAAGCGGGACCAACAGCAACACAGAGAGGGACAGAAATTGAATCAAAACCAAAATTGTGCTGTAAACACACACACACACACACACACACACACACACACACACACACACACACACACACACTGGTACATACAGATATGCCCGAGGCGTTCTTCTTTCAAGTGTTTGGCTATGTCTCCACTGGCATCTCCAGCCCTCTATTCTTTCTTGTCTTCTTCCATTGGGCTATAGGCAAGAGTCAGGAACTATACTCGGTTGAATAAGGAGCAGGGTGTTATGTGAGATTTGTATTGTGAAAATGCAATCACAGCCTCCCTTCACACTCCTACACCTTCAACCCCCCCACCCACCCCCTTTCAAATTCTAGTCAGAAGACAGAATGATCAGAGCCACTAGAGGCTTACTGGTCAAGCCCACTCTACTTCTCTTTAAAATATGAGATTAATTTGTCGAGAGGAGTCTGTCTCTCTGTGTGTGTGTGTGTGTGTGTGTGTGTGTGTGTGTGTGTGTGTGGAGAAGAGTATGCTGATGGAAAGTCACCTAGCTAGAGGGCTGAGACAGAAAGATGATGATTTAAGTGTAAGGTAACAGGGAGGACTTGTGTTGCTTCTGCTCGGGCTGGAAGTAACGATTATTTTCATTATCAGTTATTTTACCAAATTTCATTCGCTATGAAATGTCGGCAAATTGTAAGAAATGTCCGTTACAGGTTGCCATAGTCCAAGGTGACATCTTCAAACGTCTTGTTTTGTTCGGTCGGCTGTCCAAAACCCAAAGATGTTCACTCAGAGGACTGAAACAACAGATAATATTCACATTTGAGATGCTGGAAACCAGTGAAAGTGAAAGTCATACTTCCTGGAAAAATTGCTTAATTTTCAATCGATTATCAAAATAGATTTTTGAATTCATTTTCTGTCACTTTACTAATCAGTTGCTGGTTTAATTACATGTATACTTTGGTTTTTTCTCCATCTCCTCTGTAAACACTGTGCATCACAATGTTCTTTTTATTCTGTTACAATACTGGTGTTCATTTTATTTTGTCCACCCCATGTTCTGTATACAATACATGTGGAGAACAATAAACTGTAATATTGTAGTAGGCACACATACACCTATTCTACACACACACACACACACACACACACACACACACACACACACACACTTGGCACACTAGCTCACTCGCTCACACACACTGAGAGAAAGCCGATGCACACCTACAGGGACACATTTCTCACCGTGAAATTTTTATTAATCAAGTCAGTGGACAACTTTAGAAGAAGAAAAATCAATTTTTGTTTCTTCCCCAATTTATTACCACATAAATTGTCCTTCACTTCAAAGTGCACGCCTCGGCGTTGGTGTCAAAATAATTAAGTTAAAATCCATTATATTTGCGTTGATTTTTATCCTGCTTTTGTTGACACAAAGGACACAAAGGGAGTCGGTGCCGGCCCTGCTTTTACTGACAAGATGTATGGCAGCGCATCACCTTCAGCTCAATCAATACAGGGAAATTGGGAATCTGAGGAGGATTTAAAGCAAATCTATTCCATCAGATATTCTGAAAAGCCTGGTCAACATTAAGATGGTTGATCCCACCGTTTCTTCAGTAGTTACATTAGCAACGTGAGTGGAAGTGAGTTTACCACGTATACCTGCTGCATATTAGCCCACGGTGAAACATCAGCAACACATTATACACCTACATTTGCACCTCAAAACCATGATTAATATCTCAATATGAATAAGTTGCATCTGCATCTCTTTGTTGCACGCATATGAAGTGATTTACTTAGCAACATAAAACACAGTGACTGTACATCTCCCCTCTAAACGAGTTCATCTATTTCCCACTGACTGGTAAATAGCCTCATGTGTATCATCAGTAATATTCATAGCTCTACTTTCGAGATGATCATGAATTATTAAGTCATAGAAAAGATGAATAGCTCCAAAATGGTGCTTGATGCATCCCTGCTTGAAGCCATGTTTTATACAATACAGAACAATATATAGTACAGTAAAGCAGAGTTCAATATATTTTGCAATATGTTGCAAGGGAGTTGTTTTGTTGTTAAGGTTTAATTTCAGAATGAGTCTTGATCCACCATGAACTCTGGGATGTATTTCAAGTACGCGTATCATCGCCCAAATTGACTTCTAACTGTAGAGACACATATTCTCTGCTGATTGCCAGCCAAAATGCCAAGCCAAACTGCACAAAGAAAAATGATTTGAGCAAATAAATACCCAACATCTACTCCAAGAAAATCATGGCAGCTGTGTGCAGCCATTTTTCAAATAAAGCAGACCTAATACATGTTGTCTCCAGATGTAACAATCCTGAAATCCCGGATTTTACAGCCTGCATTGCATGTCATCCCGACCCGATGTGCCTAGAAAAGGAATTGTTTGGAAAATTCATATTTTGTTCTCTTTAATGTGCTCAAAAGACACAATGATTCATCTGACAAGCAGCGAAATGAGAAATGCAAATTGTTAAGGGACATGCCCGATGCAGTTTTGCCTAGCAAATTTTTCGAAAGAAAAGGCTGCAATGGAAAATAAGATGCAGGATAAATGAAAAACAAAGCACAGTACAGTATGTGATATTGAAGAGAAAAGTGCTTAAAATGACTCCGTGCCATTTCCCAACTGCAAATACACTTTACAGTATGTGCTATTGATTTCAAGCATAAATGATTTGTTTATCTAGAAAACTGCGACTCCTCTTTTTTGCTGATATGCATCTCACACTTGCAGTAGGGGCTGCAAGTGAGGCTAGACCTTCAGGGCTGAAAACATCACTTAGATTTCTAAGAGCCACACATTCATTGGCGGATGTTTGAATTCTCTGTATTTCTCTGAGAGCATGGTTAACCAATATGCCATAACCTTGAGGTGCATTTATGTTTTTTTTTTTTCTATACGCTGAGCAGCCATTAGGATGGAGAGTTTTCAGCCCCCGCACCATCGCTGTCATCAGCTCACAAAAGAGCACCGCTAGGACCACAGTTTGTTCCCGACTGAGTCCCGCGGCCTTTGTGGAGCCGATCCTCTCTTTGTTGAGAAGCATTTTCCTGCTGAATGCCATCTGTGTCCTCAGCCTGCGAGAGGCCAGACGAATCAGAGAGGAGGTGAGGGTTGAGAACAGATCTGAGGCGCGGGAGGAGCCACAGGGAGCACTCAGGACTTTGGGAGTGGGAGCCTCACAAAAATCCTCCTCCTCTCACGTACTCCTGAGTTTTTCCAGTGTGACAAGCATCACATTGTAACGGTGTAGATGGAAGATTAGCCCACTTAGCATTCTGAAATCAATCTGCAATGCTGCTCAACAGCTACCAGTAGATCTTTTCTGCTAGTCCTCTGCAGGGCTAATTCTCTTTACTCACTCATTTCTCTGTAATCAACAACCTCATGAAGGAGATGCGCCACAAATACTGTTTGAAATCACTAATCACCAAACCCTATTTCTGAAATCAATGGCATTGATTTATTAATTAATTCTGCATCTGTAATGCTGCCACTTTGCTTTGCTTTGGGTGTTGGAGGTTTTGGCGGTCAAATGCGTTATTGAAAGAGGCTTTTTACCAAGCAGTGGCTGATGCTGAGAGCTTAGGAGGTTGTCAGTCTTGATGTAAAGCTTTATTTGCAAAGCGAGTTAGTGTGAACAGCCTTTTAGTCCTGCTGGGAGGACAGTGACATGTATTTATTTTGCGAGAGAGGAGGAATATCAAATGTGTTGAATAAGGCTTTGCCTTGTCAGGAATATTGATTAAGTGGTTTTGGGTGGTGTCTGTCGCTCCGTGTGCGTGTGTCTGTGTGTTTGTGGTCAAATACGTGTGTGCCCCTCCCAAGTGAATGTGGTGTCGTGCATGTGAATGCACATGCGGGGCATGTCTACCGTTGCATATTCTTGTCCTTTTTTGTGTTTTTTTTTTTTTTTTTTTGTTTGCTCCTGGCTCTTCTGGGGAATCAGCAGAGGGCTTTAGATCAGAGAGAAGGAGCAGAAGTGAATATCATGAAAAGAAAACTAGTCTGGTGTGAAGCAGAGGGGGGGAAAAAAGCTATACCTTAGTCAAGATCTAAAGGAAAGAAGAAAAGTTTTAACTGTAGTCAACATATAAAAACGGCCTTTGAAAAGTTAAAGCTTAGCCACTCCCTTGCTCAAGGCCACATTCAGAGGGTATGAATAGTGCAGGACCTTATGGATTTCTCCACACTGCTCAGGCATGCGGTGATGATATGGGATTTGACCCATGTTCACTATAAATGATCAAATGATCCAAGATGATTTCAAAGCTCCCGACAGCTCAAGACAAGCAGCGATCTGCTGCGCACATGGACAAACACACACATGCACACTTTTTTTTCTGATTCTTGGTCACGCTGTCATCCGGACCCGGTGTCGCTGGGCTACCGCATCACCTCTGTGACTTGCTTTGTACATACATGCATTAACCTTGGGTGCTATCATGGGAGGAATGGTAAAGACACTGCAATGGCACAAACGGTAACCAGTCTGTACGGAGAAAGCCTGTAAAGGCTGTGTTGATTCTTTGTGGCGTGTGTTGGTGTTCAAGTGTGTTGTTTTAAATGCCATTAGTGTGTGTGTAGGCGCCGGGGCACAGAGTGTGTGTCCGTTTGTGGTTGAAGGTCCGTATGTGTTTCATCTTCTGCATCTTATCAAGGGTACTGTATGTGTGGTGAAGTCCGGGCTCGTGTGTGTCGGTGTTTGTGTGTGTGTATGTGTGTGTATGTGTGTGTATGTGTGTGTGTGGGTACACACTACAGTATGCGTTCTGCTGGTAAACTCGGCATTAGCAGCGAGAGATTTCAGGCTTGGTCAGCTATGAAAGCACAACTACGTGACGAGAGTGCTGCCGCCGCCTACAGATAGCTAGCCCTTATCCACTAATTAAAACCCTCTATCACTCCATGTCTCACTTGGCAATCTCTCTATCCTTCAATTCCTCCTATTTTCACTGTGAGCACTCCATCTCTCATTATCTATCACTCTCTTTACCCACGTTCTCCATTCATCCCTCCCTCGTTCCTCTCGCCAGGCGCAGAGGGCTCCCAGTGGACGGCGTACTGTTTTGTTGTGTTTCAGGGTGGTTAAGGTATAACAGGGTCCTGTGGGTCCTTCAGGGCCTCTCGTCTGAGGTATCCCTGTCATATGCCTGAGGAGCTTTGGTGCTGCTAACGAATGAAACAGATAGATTTTTAAGCCTATCCCTCCCTATCTTTCTCTCCACGCGCGCACACACACACACACACACACATACACACACACACACACACACACACACACACACACACATACACACTCCAGGAGAGGCATCTTTGTCTGACAGCTCACTGTTTACTCCCGTAGGACCTGTAGCCTGGATCTGCATTTGCAGCTACAGACTGCGCCTCCATGCCTTCCGATGATTAAGCCATTGTAACGGTAGACAAAATGAAAACCTACAAACAACACCAGGACTGTTATGACTTCACTCCGGAGCATCTGCAGCAACAAGTTTATGCTCTAGCATGAATATAGTTCTCAAGGTTTCTCATCGTCATTCCTGTGGCTTCGCGAGGCCTGTTTAGTGAGCGGGATTAGCTCGTCTCTGTGCAAACAAGCTTCTTGGAAATGTGTAAAGGCCAGAGCTAACAAAGAAAGTAGCTCCCTACTCACTGGGGGTCTCTGGGCTGTTATGAAAATAAGACCTTCTCTGCATGGCGGAAATGTATTTATAATCCTGGAACTATACTGTATCAATAATCTGAGGAGCTAATATTGTTGGATGACACTCTGCTGTCCCCATCCTCGTTGTTTATTTACCAATGTGAAACTCAATTTCTCTGCCTCCGCCTGGCCCCAATCCTCTCTCTGCCTCTCTCCTTTTTACCCCCTCCCCCATTTTGCATGCCCTCTCTTCCTGTTTGTCATGATTTCAGCGCATTCATTTGAGATTGGAAAGTGTAAATCAGTTTGGACTTGTCCTGATGGTCCTTGCCTTCACACATGACGATCACGGCCGTGCCATTTTGCAGTATTGTTGTTGGTGTTGGACATCTTAGGGAACCCCGCCCCTCTGGAGAAGACTTGGAGCATAAATCCTGTTTAAAAGCAACAGTGGATGTGAGCCTCTATCACTTTTCTAAGCAGATTTGCAACAAAAAAAAAAAGGAAAAAAAAAAACAGCCCACTGGTCTATGGTTGCACTGAGTAAATGGATGGATAGGAGGGGATCAAGTGGGTGAAGGGTCCCATTAGATATTATTGCAACTGTGTAGCTGTGGATTACCACTCCCGCGTGGTTGTATGTGTGTATGAGTGTGTTTGTGTGTGAAAGAGGGAGTGATAAGAGACAGAAAGAAAAGGGTTAGTAATGGATGAGGGGAGGGGGGAGTAGGGGGAGGGATAACAATGTAATGCAATGCGTGTGTTTCACTCAGTGTTGTCACTTTGTGTTAATTTTAGACCGAGCGGTGAAGAGTTCATTGCACACTGATGAATTATAGATTAGACTTAAATTAGAAATAAAGTCAGACAATAACATATACCTTGTCAGTGCATCCAACTACTCTCTGTTAATTTGTAGCGCAAACAAACTCACATCAGATCTGTCTCAAATTTTCAACTGTATTTTTACAGCTTTTTTTTTTTAATTTATTTTCATTGTTGTATTTTATGACAGCAGTCTATCAATAAATGAGTATTCCTGTGAGTACACATTCAGTAGGCTACAGTACTGTGGTTAATACAGTAGAGTGCATTAATCATTGAACTCTATGAATTTTACATATTTTGCACTGGCATAGAGATGATTAAGATCAGCTGTTAGTCACTGGAAGTATAGCCATGCAATCAGTTAAGCACTTAGCTTCAGCGAGGGATCCCTCAGTGCACCGTGTTGCTTGACACATGCATAAAAAAATGATGAGGGGAGATGATACAAATGTTGTAGTAAAGGTTTTGAAGATTCCGCTATTAAAAATTGATCCTAGCATGATGCTAATTATTCCAACATCCTCAGACCTTTCCAGGCCTGACCTGTGTTTTCTATGAATAGTAACCCCCCCACCCCACCCCCCACCCCCAGGTGTTCATTCCTAAATTGCAAATCCAGGCTGTTGTTGAGCTCAGGTGGCACATGCTAACTTGTCCTACAGAACGCCCATGTGTCTTGTTTGAAGTGAGCTTGGCTCTAGGAAACAACCTCCAGGTTTTGACATCAAAACCAAGAATCAAGCCCCCTAATGGGCACCCCACTGTGGGCTAGAATTAGCGGGCTTACTTCTCTAAATGCCGGCGCCTCAGAGGATGAGATGGAGGGTGGAAAGCGTGTAAGGTAGGGGAGGAAGAGCGAGGATAGGAGGGAAGGAGGGGGGAGAGCAGAGATGGACTGGTACACCAAAGAAGGATGGTGAAAGAGGAGGGAAAGAAGTGCAGGGATTTACCAGGAGAGAGGTGTGTTTTAAAGGAAACCAGTCAGTATTTTCACATCATCCTGCACATACTGCTTGCGTATTGACGTGCAGTATATGCAAGATACAAGCAGGACTATTTGTACTAAGCAAAATGCTCACTAGACGGACTGTGTCTGTGCACACACATGACAGGGGAACATGAATGTGTTCCCGTGTGCAGGATTGCACGCTTTCATTCTTGCATGTAAGCATGTAACAGACATAAAACGGGACAGAGAGCCTCTGTAGAGACAGACAGCAGTGAGTGCCTGCAGCAAGCTCAGAGCTCGCGGGGTAATGCATACTCGCTCCTTGCCGTACCAGAGAGAAGGTGACACCAGTCAATCCCATTCTGACAGGGCAGCTGAGATAATAGTGGGCTTTGATTCCTTGCAATAACTCCTGCCAATCAAAATGAAAGGCATCGTGATTGCTGGGAACCACAAGTGTGTGCGTGTGCGAGTCACAGGGAGCTTACAGTATGTTATAGTATTGCTGGAAGATAATTGGAGGCAAATTGTGGTTATGTATTTTAAAGGCATTGTTATGCTTTGTTTTATTGTTCAAGAGAAAACACAAGAGATGGATGGCAGGAGAGACAAGTGCAGAGCTTTTACAGATCATCTGTGCTATGATAATTCCTGCAGGGGGTGTGTGTGTGTGTGTGTGTGTGTGTGTGTGTGTGTGTGTGTGAGTGAGAGAGAGAGAGAGATATGAGTGTGCAAGCAACTTGGCCCATTTTTCGACTGTTTGCTGTCAGGGGTCAGTGGGCGGTCTGTGTGAGCGTGTGTGTGTGTGTGTTTGTTTGCATGCAAACTGGTTTGTGCGTGTGCATGCATGTGGGGAATGAGGAGGGTGAATTCGGGGCTACGGGAAGGAGTCTTTCAGGTGGAATAAAAGCATTACTGCAGTGGTAGAAAGGTCAGCTGTAAACTTGTATCAGACTAGTGGTGATCACCCTGTGCTGCAGATCTCTGAGGTATTGAGCAGGCACGCTCTAATGGCTTTGATATATGGACTACAGGACTCCCTGAAGAGGTCAATACCGTAGCACTTTGTCTCTATGAGCAATGACCCTCTCAAGCTCCATTTAGAAGCTTTATATCTGCAGGAAATAGGCTGGAAAGGCCTCGGGCAGGGCACGTTGAAAGAGAGCTAATATGAATGAAGTATTTTCTAATCACTTCTTCTGTGCTCTAATCATTGTCCCAATCAATCATTAGTTATGGCGGTATAAGCATATTGCGCCGGACGTTATCAGAAGGAGATTTTGATGTGGTTGAGAGAAGAACAAGAGAATATGAGCTGAACAGAACTAAAAGAGCTGATTTATCACTACTGTATTTTGGAGGCCAATGGCAGTGTAAAGACTGGTGTCTAATAGGGTTTCGTCATTACCACAGAATCGCGTGAGTCACAGTGTTTAATGAGAGTGACAGACGTGAGACTCGGCTCCAAATTTGTTGATTTATCTGCAAATTGTCAATGTTGTCTGGAAGAAAGAGATAAAGCGTACAGTAGCTCGAGAAAACAGAAACCACAACTGACAGAACAGAGAGCCATGTTTGATTTTGGCCAATTTCTCTTCAAACGCATCCGGACATAATGGGCACGATCACGGTCCCTTCTGAGTGTATTGATTTGGAAGCAACCTTTAGTGAGAGAAGCCAAATACTGTTTATGAATGTCTGCTGTAATTGAAATGAGCAGATGTTGCAATATTGTTCCACTGTGCTCAATAACGGGCTTCTTGTGCTATATTTCCTCCACCCTGTCTGTTCAATCCCCTCTTTCCCTTTCATTTCCCCCCGATGGCCCATCCCTCTTCTGCCCTGCTGTCCTCACTACCTTTCCCCTCCACCTTCCTACCTGCTTCCAGACTGTGTGCTCTGTGCTGTGGCTGTGCTGAGTGACTAAGCGGAGCGCTTTGAGCCATGGAGGAGATGGACAGTAAACCCTACCAGCCGTTGTCTAAGGGGCGCCATGAGATGGAGATGTCCTACACCAGCTCATCTGACGAGAGCGAGGACGGCCGCGCCCACCACCGCTCCTACACTTCACGCGAAACCCTGCCGGACTACACGCATGAGCTACGCCTCACCCTCGGGTCACACCGGGAGAGACAGAGCAACTACAGCCAGGCCCAGCCAGGTACCGCGCTTATTGCATGTTTAAGCTGGATGTGTTTACCTTTGAATATATGTTCACATTTGTACAGTTACTGTATGTGGTCGCAAATGGATACAGGCACAAAGAAACATACATATAGGCACACACACACACACACACACACACATACACACACACACACACACACACACACACACACAGAGGTCTTTAAAAGAGCCTATGTGAATTACCTATTACAGTCCACAATGAGCCAGAAGGACAGTCGGAGGCAGCCAATTACCTCTTCTCCACGGAGGTGATATTTCTCTCCCACAGCTAAAGTAGGTCAACCCCAAACCTCTCTGGCCTCACCTGGGGTGGAACACCACCCTTCATTACACACACACTCACAGATACAAACACAGGTGGACATAGGCACATATAGAGGCGCACGTTGACACATACACACCGAAAAATTCTTCCCTGCCGGTGACGGGAGGAGAAATGGGCCAGCGCATGCTGTGATGGATGGCCCTTATGCAGGTCATGTGTGGCGTTAAGACAGAAGCCGCACCTCTTCAGGAGCAGACCACTGCGCAGGGTTCATCGTGATCAATAGATACTCTTTCCGCCACCCCAACCTCCTGCTACTCTGCAAGACCTACCCACCATGCTAACAAGCAACATTAGCCATTCATAACAGTTACAACTCCTGACAAGCATGCCGCTTGGGATTTCATGGTTTGAATGCCACCTGCTATGGATTTTGTCGTATTGTTCGCCGCGCAGCAACCCATCGACGGCCGTTAGTCCTCATCATGTTGGTTCGATGTCTTCCGTAGCATTGTGGTGTCAAAGAGCTCCTGGTTTTTTCAACAGTTGCTCAGCCTTTCTGTTTCCATACACAAACAACATCCCCCTGCCATCAGTGTCATATGGTAAGGCGCAAAAGACCCCCCAAAGCGGCCTTTGAAATGTCAATGGCAGCCGGTTCTGCGAAGCACATCTGTTCATCTTTGGGCAACGAAGCTATATATAGTATACCCTACCTAAGTAACCAACTGTTAAGGGGGGACGTTGCCTCCAGTGACATTTTTAATGGATTATGGTGTTCCTGACAAAGATCAGACAGTTCGTTTCTCTTCTAATTCCCCACCCATGTTCTTCATATTTCCCTTCATCTTTTAAACTGCCGTATCTCGCCCTCTCCTCCCTTCCTTCCTTCCCTCTCTTCTCCTCTCTTCTCCCAGCTGTTTATTTTCCCTAATATTACGAATTCCTCTCTGTCCACTTAATCGCACATCAAGCTTTTTCTCTGCTCTACATTGCCCTGTCTCTACCCAAAATCTCTTTCCATTAGAAAGATACTGTTGATAGATGAATAGCCAGTCAGCTAGACCCACTGCTCTGTTATCTATCTCCAGCACATAAGAGAGTTGACCAAAATAATTAGTTTTGCCTGTTAATTAACTCAAATGAATTAATTCGCACTCTCCAATATTTTGTTTACAAAGCCAGAAATTAGTTACAGTATAAATCTTTGAAGTATTCACAGCCTTACAAGGACTGAATCATTTGAGTATATACGGACCTTCTTACCACCTAATGCATGAAGTTAAACTCCATTTAATACATATATTTTAACAAGAGGGTAAACACAAGGGTTTGGACACAACAAAGTGGGAAAAAAAACACACAGCTCTATGAATTCTGTTAATATCAGTCGAGCAAATAGGATGAAATTGATTATCGTGTTCTCCAAAATAATGGTAGCCTGAGAACAAAAAGAGAATTTCTATGTAAGTTGTTGTATTATTAATGTACTGATAGACTGCACTACTGTTCGACTGCTAATTATGTCATATCCACATTTTTACTAAAAAGAGCACTGTCCCTTACTGGCTTATTCAATTCATTTTTTTTTTTACTTTTTTAGAAGAATATAAGCTGTAAAGTAAAAATTTTTGTAAGTGATAAACATGCAGAGGGTGATGAAATACTTTTTTCAGGTCACATCAGTGTGTGCAGCCCTTCCTCTCAGGTCACACTACATGGTACGGCAATCTAAACGTGGCCTGAGAGACAAAACTTGAGTATACAGCACTTCCTGGTCCCACATTTGCTGTGTGGTAATTTGATTTAACACGTTCATCTAGATGTATTTAAGATATAAACACAAAACTGAAACCTCTACAATACAGAGCCTTGATATTAGTTAATATGCCAGTCAAAGGCCCTTATCGTGGATTTGTGGATATCGAGCACCAGTGCTGCATGCATCCAAACAATAGTCAGTTAATTGAGTACAAAACCATCTGACACATGGTTTCAAGGCCCCTGTAAATCTGGGGCCCTTGTGCGGTTGCCTTGGTGAGGGGGACTTGTAACAGTAATTAAACCCTTGGGTGAACACGATTTAGATGTTTTTATCTTCCATAACATCCAGGACTGCATTACAATGAAATTATAACCCAGACTGTTTTGGTAGATATTTGCTTATAACAAGTACTTACGACGTTGGGCAAAAGTAGTGTTAAATACATAAATTGTCAATTTTTTGCTGAAATGAGTCGGAAGCGGCGAACTGTAATGGCAGGAAATGGGAAGTTATTCAGAAAATATATTGTCCCTCTAATCACCTGCTAAAATCTCTTTGTGTGTTATGAATTCGTTTCAAAACAAAATGTTTACATGACTTTTCAGTTCACAGTCGATCCATGTATGTTACCTTGAGGAAATAGCCTATTTGCTCCTGAATTGCCCTCTTGCAGCCAATTTGAGCTAAACAGAAGTGTGTAGCGGTGACCAATCTTGCGCCGGTTTAATTCCGGCAGAACAGTATGTGAGCCACAGTTGGTCTTGACCCCATCAAACAGGCACAGCAGGATACATCGCTGGTCAATGGAGTGGTCAACAGGGCTGTGGCTTTTATTGAAACACTGTGGTTCGTGTTCAGAGGACCTGACCTAACACAAATATTAACTGCACTAAGTGAGAAGGAGAGGAAGTCTTTCCTTGCTTCGTCTGCATTCGGTGGAGTAGATATATGTGGCCTGGCTACAGTGGTATCTGTATAGATTTCAATTTATGCCCTTGATTTCTTTGAAATTACATCAGCTCCATCACTTCCATTTATACATTCTAAACAGAAAACTCGAGGAGGTGGCGAGGAAGAAAATTTACTCAACTGCCTCTGCAGGAAAAAAAAAAACTAGAACTCAATTGAATTGAATTGAATTGAAGTGTAACCAGAGGACTAACACAGTATATCTGATGTTCTCAGATAACTGGTTGATACTTGGGATTGGAGGGCATTCTAATACCTGAAAGCATAGGAGGCTCAATTTTTCCCTCAGTCTGAGTCAATATTAATAAGGTTTGATCTTTATCTGATCTCTTCACCCCACCAAGGAGAATATAGATGAGATCAGTGCTCTGTTTGAGCAGCAGTTCAATACATCTTGAGCTCAATAACACACATCAGGCAGCATGAACAGGATATAGCTTCCCTGCAAATGGTTAAGAAAAATCGAGGGTGGCATTTTGATTTGGACTTCTGCTGCAAAACTTTTAATAAATGCTTGCTCAAATAACAGCCTGTCCCTTGACATAATTTGGGGTGTGTTCAGTGTTTGGCTTGTAAGTGCTTCCCGCTAACAAACACCTGGTCAGCTTAGTTGCTAAAGCAAATAAAAACACATGCCGGTATTAAAGGCTTTACAGCTCTCAATCTGCATATCTCTCCATCATCCTCCTCCTCCTCCTCCTCCTCCTCCTCCAGAATTAGACTTCTGCAAGGCCGGGCAGATGAGGAGCCCAGACTACCACATCCACCAACAGCAGCAGCAGCAGCAGCATCAGGAGGAGGAGGAGGAAGCGTTGTGCTCCGGACCGGTTGCTCATGTCCACAGCCGTGCCTACTCCCTGGGCGTGGGCTCGGACGTGGACACTGAGCCGGAGGTGGACCCGTCTCCTGCTCACGGTCTGCAGCACATGTGGATGCGCGGCCTCAAGTCTGAGCAGAGCTCCTGCCTCACGAGCCGCGCCAACTCCGCCCTCTCTCTCACCGACACCGAGCATGACAGGAAGTCTGAGCCTGACAATGGTGAGTGAAAAATCTCTCTTCTTACTCTGTAAGGGGGGATGGAAGAAGCCCAGGGAGGATAAAACTTCAGCTTTAGCAGACAATGTAGTGCACCTTTGATGATTCGATTTTGTGCATAGAAGCAGCATGCATAATTTCTCTCCTTGACTGTATTTCATGTTACATCCTCACGGCCTCTTATTATAAAGAGAAGTTTCTCACCAACAAATGCAAAGAAAAACAACATATAACATTAAAACTCCTTTCAAGGTTTAAGTTACAGCCTTGGGCAATTACATGATTGAAACTCTCCGTTTTTGAACTAATGCTAATGCTTAAGTTCCTCTCTCTTTGAAGGCTCTTTGATGTGACTAAATACAGAAAATGTGCTATTGGTTATTTAGTCTCTGAAGTGAGCTCGTATTGGAGGTGAAACTGGGGTTAACTGAGGATGGAGCTTGAGGAAAAGTCCGGCGACGAACATCCACAGCATATGGCTTGGAGAAGGATGAATATCCATTGAAAGTGGAAGCCAGATTTTGGTTTAAGGCTTGGAGGAAAAGGAATTGTAGGGGTCGGACATCCACAGTACCTTACTGGCTGCATGAGGGCAGCTGACAGCCGACTCTGTGGGAAGACTGTAGCCTGGAAGGAAGGAAAAGTTGAGAGGCGGGGGTGAAGATCTGGGGCCAACTAGAGAAGAGTCTGGGCCGGTGCCAGCTATCTGTCTTGCACTGCTGGGCTTGGCTGGGCTCCCTGCAGATGGAGAGTTAGTTAGGGGTGCACACAAACAAAGACAGAGCTCTCCAACCGATCCCCAAGGGCACTGTCTGTTTATATGCTGCAAAAAAGGTGGAACATATTCTGTGGCTGAGAAAAGGGAGGGTGATGGAGAAAGAGAGAGAGAGAAAAAAAGAATAAGAGGGGAATAATAGAGACAGGGATAGCAAAAAATGCTAATGAGAGAATAGAAATGGTAATGTAATGATATAATTAGAATGAGAATAAAAAGGGAATGAGTGGTTGAGGGTAAAACAGGTGAAGGAGAAGCTGATTTAGAATGAGTGGTAGACAAAGATGGTGGGAGAAGGAGGAGACTGGGATCATGTGAAGAAGGGTTCAGGATGTGCCTGTTTATGTTTGGGATGCACCCAGGGGTGCTGTTTAATGGCAGCCAGATTGGACATGGAGTCAGCCTTGTGCAAAAATCACACGATGGAAGAGGGGAGAGAGTGAGATAGAGGGAGAGTGGGAGTGCTTGCAGCATTACACAGTAATCAATTTGTGATGGCTGTGTGCATATGGACCAAAGTTATTACCATTTGAGATGAGGGACTCCATCTTTATCCAGGGTCAGAATGAAAGCTGCAAATATGGGGGGTTGGAGGCAGATGGGCACAGAGCAGAGGAAACAGAAGCAAATGAGGATGGATAGAGTCACAGAAGTGAGAGGAGAGGATTTAAAATGTTCAAAGCATTTGGTTTTACTGCGACAATGCACCAGGAAAAGCTGGTTTATGTGTGGATTCCATATGTCACATGAAGTTCTGTGCAGTGTGTCCTCAGGCTCTCAAAATCTTGACACAATCTCAAGAAGACGCTCTTCTTCCGTTTGCTCGCGCTTTACCCCTTACGTCTGTGTTTTCT
>NW_019525522.1:1651308-1667131 GCF_002814215.2 Seriola lalandi dorsalis | reverse complement strand
TGTGTGTGTGTGTGTGTGTGTGTGTGTGTGTGTGTGTGTGCATGTGTGGATTCAAGTGTGAGAAAAATAGAAAGAGGGAGGGACAGATTAAGAAAGAGTAAAGGAGAAAGAGATTCAGCTTGTGTGTGAAGCCATGTTTGTACAGATGTCTGTCTTTATTCTGTTTCATGTGTGTGTGAGTGTGTGTGTGTGTGTATGTGTGTCTGTGTGATAGGGTGATGGTGGTGGGAGGGTGCATGTCCAACTGTGACACCTCCCCTGAGGAAGGCTGGGGGCATTCTCGAGCACCAGTCAGACCTGCTGACAAACTCGGGAAAGCATCAACACCCTGAATTGACGACAGTGCACCGTTAGAACAGAGGAGATTGGCAGTAGAAAGACAACACGTAGTTCAGCTAGAGTTTACTGCTGACACACACACATATGCACGCACATACACTATACTTATATGGCCAGAAATATGTGGACACCCATAATACCCATAATAGCCATGTCATTGCAACTGCAGCTATCAAACTAATATGCGTCTATGTGGGGAGGCTATGTTATGGAACCTGGCTGCAGGGATTTGTCCCCATTCAACCCAAAACAGCATAAGTGAGGCTGGGCAATAAAGCTGGGTGACTCACAGTGCCAGTTCATCCCAAAGGTGTTGGATGTGGATGACGTCAGAGCTCTGTGGAGGCCAGTGACGCTTTTCCGCAGCAAATTCGGACACGGCTTTGTGCATGAGGACACTGTCATATCTAAACAAGTAAGAGCCTGAACTGTTGCCAAAAGGGTGGAAGCACACTATTGTCTGAAATATTGTGTGCTGTAGCAAGAAGATTTCCTTTTGTTGAAACTAAACCAACTAAACTATTAAAAACACCACCAGGACAAAGGTACTTGAGCATCCAAGCTAAGAGGCAGTTAGCTTATTAGCATGACAACTGGAGGAAGGGAGAAACTAGCTATCCTCACTAGCTAGCTGTATCTTGTTTGTTAACGCACAGACTTTATATAATTATAGGCTCTCTCTCTCTCTCTCTCTCTCTCTCTCTCTCTCTCTATATATATATATATATATGCTTATACAATTCATGGCATAGACGTAAATGGTCTTATCTAACTCTTGGCAAGAAAGAGAGTAAGTGTTTTTCCAAAAATGTGTAAATCTTGAGTCTTCACCAGTGACAATGATGCTCGTGTAGTGGGTGTGAGCGGTAAAAATAAATGCCGAGAGAAAGAGAAGAGGAGGGCTGATGGGAGTGGGGGAGAGAGGGAGGCAGGGAGCAGATAGAATTGGTGTCACTCTTGTGAATTACTGCAGTGTGGAATAATAATTAAAAAAAAAAACTACATTAGCTGTATTATCTGGGTTACAACACTGTCCCAAAATGAGATGCTAATTAATTGACCACTTTTTCATTAGTTTAATCAGTTGCAGATTTACTCCAGCCTATTGTCTATCTTTTTAGCTTATCTATTTTCCTCCACTTTTGGGATCGACACATTGGCGTGTAGCAGACTGCCTCGTGGTTTTACATCACTGCACTTTTCATACATCATCCTTGGAGCAGAGAGGGTTCTAAGGCAACTGCAAACAGCAGACCAATGAAAGCCTCTATCACTCATTATGGTAGATAACATTCTGTGCTAAAATGCAAATGTCTGTGTAATTACCATGGCCTGAGTAAGCACTTGATTCTGATTGGCCGCGGGACGTCCATTATTTTTTAAAAACTTGACAACTCGCTTATAACTGTCTGATCACAGTGCTAAATTAATACACTAGAAAGGTTTAAGTGTTCAATTTCTGCCATACACTGCAGATAATGGTTTGAAGAAAATGGGTTTTCAAATTGCCTCAAACATTTACAGTCCCCAAGTTAGCAATCAAGTCTTATGAAAGCAGTGGCACTGAAAAACATGGCTCAGAATGAATGTAATCCCCTGACATGAAGACGTGTTAGCCCTCAGCTGTTGATCTGACCGCGCTGTGACACTGTGTTAATACTGCAAACACAATGACATAAAACCACATTAAAAATATAACCTAGTAGATATAAATAAATAAAGATGTACATCAGTATTCAGGTTTTATTTGGTTTTATGTTTATTAGCAGGCTGATAGTAGTAGAATATTCTAAAGCAGGATGTGGCTAAATGAATAATAAAAACCTAAGATCATGTGATGGAGACTAAGTCATTTCAACACGAATAAATGTTCCTTCCACATTCATTTTAATCAAGCAGTAATTTATTTACACTTGACAGCTTGTGTCTCTAGATTTCAATTTTTCAAACAAATTTCAGGCTATTGATAGTTTTTGTTTCTCAAATCTTAAAATTTGTTGGTCTCACTGTCTTATGTCTTTGTAAATGGAAAACATTTGGGATTTGGGCTGTTGGTCTGCCTAAACAAGTAATCTGAAGACATCACAAAAGGCAATGAGAAATGATGATATACATCTGTCACTTTTTTTGTGTGATTAACATTAATCCAAAACAAAATCATCACATTATCTGATAATGACGATATTGTTGGTTGCATCAACGCATAAAAATATATTGTACTTGAAAAAAGTGTCTCATTCACAAATCCTCATATGTTAGAACTTGAAAATGTTTTCAGTGCAGCTTTTAACAACTGTGTTGCACACTCAGTGCTATCAATATGTAGGAAAAGGGGCCAGAAGTAATCCCAGTAATTTCAATTTCTCATAATATGCTTGTCCAATAAATGAAAGATAAGAATAATGAATGTTCTCCACCATGAATGACTGTGAAAGTTATTCTGTAACAGAGTAGACACCTGCCAGGTTTATACTTACCAACTGTAAATTAGCAGAATTACCCCAAAAATAGATTGCTGCCATTAGACCTTCAAATAAAGTTGTTTTTTTTTTTTTTACAGCGTAGCTTTTGTCCTTGCCTTGAAATAAGACAAGCATGAATGTTACCTTAAACGTAAATGTTACATGCTGGCTATAAACTAGGTTGTTCGGGGGCCTGTGGGACGGCACAATGTCATAGAGAGCTCTCATATCCTTTATAAACACGGTCCATTATTTTTATAATGATGTGCCAAAGTTTTGCAGTCAAGTTTGGCCAAGCTGTATTCAAGTAAGTGTTGCAGAAGGTTAGCAAGGGCATGAAGACAAAGGGCTGGAGAGTGGAGTGAAAAACTGACCTTATGGTTTAATGAGCAAGCATACGGCACAGAGAAAGACAAAGAGAGGGCACAGAGAAGATGGGAAGACAGAGGGGCTCGCACAGGACCTTGCACTGGATATTGGGCAGCCATCAGAAAATCTTGGCGAGGTTTCGCTTTTAGACTTGTTTTTTAATTTAGCTAGCAGCGACTTGACACATGTTATAGCTATATTTGAAATACCATTCTGATGGACTGATGGAACCCGGTGAAATAGCAACAGGTGTTATACGGAGTTAAATCTCAGATGGGAATCAGATTTTCAGGACTTCTCCACACCATGATGCAATTCTGACATTTATTAGGCAACTTGGACTTTTAATTAGATAGTGAGGGAATTACAAATGTTTCCTGTAAGCTCTCTTATCCACAAGTGTCAGATAAGAGCATTTAAGCAATGTGAATGAAATGGGTTTTATGTGTTTTTCCTCCTTCTGATGTTGGAAGACACAAATCTCCTTTTGGCAGCTCTGCAGCCGCGATACTCGGTGGAATCAGGAAAGTACAATGCCCTGAGAGACAGAGACATCCGCAGATGTGCCAGCACAACCACACATATGGAGATGCACAGACACACAAGCTGCATCCCAGCATCTCCTTTGACCTGCCTGGCGTGCTTGTATGTGCGTGCAAGCGGAGGTCTAAGTGGCAACACCAGGCGAACAGCCGTGTACTCTGACTCCCTTCTTGCCTTCCTAAGGCCCAAGGGGTTTTGCAGGAATGGATTTGTCTATTAGCTCGTAAAGAACATTGCTCAGTGCCATATCGATCATCTGAGCTGTAACGTTTAGGGTCTTTAAGTTGTAGAGTTGATCTAGTGGTACACAGACTCCCCTGGCTATTTTACCAGAGTGAGAGATGATCAACTTAACCCTGGTGCTGCGCTTGGCCAGAGGAAACGCTATAAACACGTCCGCTGGAGCCAGGAACCGTTTTTATTGAAATACCCATTCAGCCATCCAGGAGAGGCTGAAGAGCTCCCATGAATCCGCCAGGTGCCTTATTGTAGCAACAGCGCAGTTGTGCGGTTTTCCTCTTCTTTAATAGCAGTCTCATCACATAGTTAGCCATGCAGGCTTCTGTTCTTGACAAGCTGTCAGAATGTTGGACCCCGCCCTGTTGTCCTAATGATGGACCTTTGCAGCTCACTGATCCGAAAGAAGACCTACTGGACTGTACTACTGGTTGATGGGGGGTTAGGGATGTGTGTGCGTGCATGCGTGCGCTTCAGGGAGAGACAGAAAAGAGAGAGAGGGGGATCATTTTCTGTCTGTCTCTGTGAATGCCCCTCCTCCATTCTCATCTCGCTGCCATGGCAACAGTCATCAAATCAGAGCATCAGCCGTAGCTTTCATCTCACGCTGTCCACTGGCTGCCTACAGGCTGTCTGTATACATAAACTCTGTGATGTTTCCATCACAGGGTCCAGCCGCTACTTGCTTTTTAATAAGCGGTCACATCCCGCACAATTCCGCGATCACCTACACAGCAGAGGAGGTGAGAGGCGAGCTGATTTTTTCTAATGAACAGTTGAATAAGCGGGCTTAAAACTGTTTTTAGCTCCCAGCGCTGTTGGAGTATTAAAATGAGAGGAGAGCATGCTGAGTGGCACATGAATAAGCTCACAGCAGAAAGGAACAATAGCCCTGAGAGTGTACCGAGAGATTAGTGCAAATCAGAGTATTCTGAATTGGGGGAGATGGGGGCAGAGAGGGGGCGGAGGACACAGGTGTCTGTATGGACACACACACTTAAATGCCCACACACGCTCGTGCTGTTTTGTCTTTATTTGTGTGTGTGTGTGTGTGTATGTGTGTATGAGAGGGGTCAGAGGGGTATGTACTTTGGAGGGGTGGTAGAAATGCTACATTTTTCCGAATCCAAATTTTCCTCTGTTTTTTCTTTTAGCTAAGATTTTTGCATGCAATCGTAGAGGAAAGATGCAGGTTTCTATGAATGGGAAACTACAAAGCTTAACCGAACAATGATGGAGAAAGGAAAAGAAAAGTAAGCAAAGCAAGACCTTTATATCCTGCACAATAACCTCCTCAGGGTGCATGAATGGGAGCTGTCACCGAGCAGGTTTCTGCTGTTGAAAAAAATCTTGTCTGAATAACAAACTTACAGTGTCATTAATATTCTTTTAATCACAATTGTCATCTGAGCCTGCATAGGGATGTAAATGCCAAGAGGATGTCAGCGATAGTAGTAAAGACAGCGCAGTGGTTTCCCCGCCATTAACAATTGCTGCCATTTTAGTTTAACTGCTTGTAGTAATGGCTGCTCCTCCGCCGCAGCCGTCGTGATACTGCCAGGGACACTTCTGCCATAGCTGCCTCAGTGCCAGTGTTAAAGGCTGCCATCACAGCCGTGGTGCCAGTAGTAAAGGCTGTTGTTACATGGCACGGTGCCCTGAGCCTGTCAGACCTCCAGGGTGTGTACACCACCTGTCATTATCAGCTCTCAGCCCTGGCAGCTACGGACAGATAATGGTCCACTGGGTCTCACCCAACAATCTGCTGACCAGTATGAGTACTGCTGCTTGGACGGCTGGACACCTACGCGCACACACATGCCCGTGTGTGCGTGTGCACGTACACGAACACACAGACGTGAAGTAAAGTGCTCAGGCGGTACCGGGACTTCAGCGCAGAACAAACTGTCCACACCTAAGAAGAAAAAATAACTTTTTAAGTGAGGTATGAGTTGAAGCATAAACCAAAATGAGAAAAAAAACACAAGTGATATATGAGCCTATTTCACTCATTCACTTTGCCCTGGGATGGACTCCTTCTTCTCACTGGAGAATTGTCTGTATGATTTATTGGATTGGATTGCAACCTTTGTCACAGGCTGCTTTTAATTGAAAAAGCCACAATAGGACTTTGGAAAGCCATTAATTGTTACGGTTAATTAAGGTAAACATTAAATGAAGAGAGTTTTAATTGGTTTCTCTTGATGAGGGTAGGGATCTGGGGTGACCAGAATCTGCATATGTAAATAACTGAAAACTCCTCCAGGCCTTGGCTTAACTCTCTCCGCCTTAAAGTCCTCCCTCTCTTTCTTTCTGTGTTTTGTTTATTTTCCTCTCCGTTTCCGTCACTGTCTCTCTCCTCTCTGTCTCTTTTCTTACACACACACACACACACACTAGAGACTCACACACCTTGGCCCCAACCATGCTGTCAGCAATACAAATGGGGTGCTTTTGTCAAGTGACATTGATGTGATGTATGTACATGCTAAATGCTAAACTGGCGCTCCCTGAAGGGATACATTTGTTAAGATGAGACGTGACAGATTGGCATAAGACATCACCTTCGTATTTACAATATATGGAATTATTCCAAGGTCCCCTCCATCTGAGCAGACTGTGTTTTATTTTTAGCATTTTATTTTTAAAAGAGGAGGCTTTGTTGATACGCGTGTGCCCACTGGTGCTCATCATAGCATTCTTGATTGACCACTTTCTCCTCGCGCTTAAGATTCATTTGTATGCTGTCACACCGTGGCAAGGATTGCAATGTGCGTGTGAAAAAAAAAATCACAAATATGTCAAATAGTAGAGTCTTTTTTTTCTTTTTTTCCACTTTTTTTTCTTTTTTTTATTGCATATTCGCTGAACAGCTGCTACCTGTGCCAGAGGAGAGGGCGTTAATAGCGCACCCATTCACTTTGCTAGATAGATCGCCCTAACACCAGATAGATAATCATGCCGTTAAATAAATAGCTTCTTAAAATGCTTCAGAATACCGCTAAAAGCATGAGCATTTTATGGGCGACTTGGGAAAAGAGAGTGGTGGTGTTAAGAGGAGGGGGTGGAAACAGAATCTGCATTGTGGCTTTCTGCGCTTGAAAGTGTGTGTGAATTTGAATGTGTGTGTGTGGATGAGGCGAGCAGACAATTGAGCAGACTGCTCGGTCACCCGGTCATCCTGCTGCAGTAGACAAGCGTCTCATGGCCAATGCAGGGGCTGTTGCCAGTGTTTCACAAAAACTGAATGTGCTAGTGCCGTCCAAACAGATGCTCAATGCCATTTCCAGATAGTGTTTATGTGTGTGCGCGTATGGTGGGGTGGGGTGAGTGCGTGCACGTGTGGATGCACACGCTGTAATTGCTTCCAAGTGAGTGTGCACTTTGTATTCATATCTGTGCGTGAGTGTATTTTGCTCCAAACAGATGTTTTCTCCAATGTGTGTGTACGAGCTGAATCAGATCAACACCAGCCGAGGCAGTGAGTCTGGCCAAGGTGGATAATATTCACTGCACGCTTTGGCCAATATTACACACACACACACCTACACACACACACACACACACACACACACACTGAACACTGAAGAGACTTAGTAGAGCAAGATGTAGAAAGAGCAGATGCAGGAAAACCTTTACATTAAACTTACTGTAACATTTTAAGCTTTAGCTGACTCAATAGGATAAGTAGAAACAAGAGTAGATTAACTCAACATGAATCATCATGATTGCAAGTAGCGTAGTAATAAAGACATCGCAAGCAGTCATTAAGAAAAAGTAGGCAGGAAACAAAAGAGCATAATCAAATACAAGTAAATGAGGAGGTGGTGGAAGTGGTTGTAGGGTATATCATGAATGGGTGGACTTAATTTTACTCAGAGGGGCCTGTGTTTATGTGCTGTAGCCTTTGTAATAGCCCTTCTGTTAATGTGTGCTTGTTGAAATAATGCTGCACTTTTGCTCCTATACCCCAAGAGGAAAAGCCTGTCCCCTTAGTTACTATTGCTACGCCTGTCAAACTTTTCTTTCTAGTATGGAGTGTAATAGTTTATGATAATAACGGTGGTAGATTTACAGCGGACATTTACTCTAATTTTTCTAAATGGGTCTTGGATTTCAAACAGTGGTCAACAAAAGAAAGCCTCTCATTTCTTTTCATCGATTTTAGTGGCTGAAATGTCGCTGGCAAATTTTATCTGCCGTAAGATAACCAGCTATTTAAGCCAACGCTACGTCCATGCTGACTTCAGCTGACTCATTTTAAAACTAGAACCCTGTTATGCGCAATGGCAGCATGATATCTTTGTAAAATACTGAGGCTAAAGCTACGTGTCAAAGGCAAAAAGTCAGCATCCCCATCAGCTGATGATCAGTGTAGAAGACATTGTTCTTGTATTGCAGTGCAGAGCTAGTTAGTCCTCGTCTTATAAGTATGATAAGGAAAAATCTGACTCATATTTCATCCTAACATACCCTGCCTAGCTGCTTATCTTTCATACTTGTTATCTTTTATCCTTTATTATTCTTTTTTTTTTTTTACACTATGCTCTACTTTTAATGTTAAAAAAGAAACGGAAGAGGACTAAGCAATGTTTCTGGCAAATGTAACACTATCTCGGCTTACATTAGCTGGGGTTGCTGGAGTGTAAATTTCCCTAAATCCATTAAAGATCAAGACAGCACTGCTATCATTAGCCTACAGGATCATCCAGGACCGGCTCCCAAACCATGCATGTTCCACTCTTGGACAGGCCCACTGAAACGAAGGTAGCTAATGAAGTCCTCCATGGCCTTGGAAGTAATGCTGGGCTGGGTAACTACTAAGTTTGCAAGAAATGCTTACATTAGGGCAAACAAACTTGTTTAATCCATCAACTTTACTCTTGTGTTCTGCTTCAGCATGTGCAGAAATCCAGAGCTTGCCTAATTTATGGCCTGAGTGGACCGTTGACCATCCGGAGGAGATGTTTGATTTAAAGGTCCCATATTGTATAAAGTGAGATTTCCATTTTTTCAGGTTCTATATTAATACTGTTAAAGTATCAAAGCGCTCAGTCCACAGAGAAATGCACACAGCCTGTATTGAGAAACTGAGCCTAAAAACCCCTAAGGACTTCCATAACTTTGGGATGTCACAACAAAGCAAACCAATTCAACCTCGCAGGATTTAGTTTCTCACAGTGTTTACCTTAAATGTGCTATAATTTTATTTGATCACTCAGAAAACAGTCAGCCAATCAGAAGAAGAGCTCAGAGCCTCCTCTTCTGATTGTCTCACCGACTGTTATTAGTGCTCCAGAGAGAAGCCTGAGAGAGGAGGTGTAAAACAACATTGAGATGGTTTTCTGGACATCAACGCTTCAAATAAAACACTGGAAAAGTGTAAAATATGAAAAAGAAATGATGAATGCATGATGAAGCATGCAGCAACAGTGGCTGATACAGTAAGCTGATTCCCCTTTTGTCCATCTGTAACCTCAGGGTGGATTATGATCTGATCAAAGAACTACATATCTGTAGTTCTTAGACCGAGTGGATATGGTCCACCAATTCTTATGGTCTTCTTCCCTCCCCGGAGGAACTGGTGTTACATTCAAGGTACATTCATCTATTGTTTTTGTATCTGTGGTGGAATAAAGAGAATGACTTCAGCCCTGTCTGAGCGGGGAAGATCCCTGTACAATTTGGGAACAAGCAGAAATGAGTCTAGCCTGTGAGATGTGTTGAGCGATGATCACCTCGGGGAAGCATGAGCCGAGCCCCCACATAGCCGCAGAGCGAGAGACACAGAGATAATGGGTTATGCGGCTGACAATAGGTTGGATAGGTGGTTCTTCTTTCCAGTCTTTTTGGGTCAGCACCAGAGATGGGTCACCACACAGACGGAGTGAAGGAAACAGAGGGAGGAAGAATGGATGAGAGTAATACCTCATATGTCTGTCCTTGCCCCCGGTTGCCCTCAGTCAAATCCACACCATCATGCTTTCATGCCTGATTTATGTGATGTGGGTGATGTAGCAGTATCTTTTCTTTCTGCTTTACAAGACAGGAAACAGAGGGGTGGCAACCACTATAAACCAGTTTTGCAGTTGTATTTCTACCTGTACATCACAAAGAAAGCCAAGTAGCAACTACACATAAATCTTCTTGGTTTCTAACTACATCCTCTTGTCCTCATAGCCCAGGGCAACGCTACTTCTTTTCTCCTATGGTGTGATCTTGAGTGGGCAGGGCTTATGCAAGAGCTATTTACATCTGGACCGTCTTAGCTGAATGGATTTCCCCTGATATCTCAGGCAGGGGGGAAGTAAAGAAGGAGCGAGGGGAGCCAGCGGGTGAGAGGTGCCATGTATCAAATGTATATTTGCAGTTGTATGCTACATTAGTGGAATGAATGCAGGGTGATGCACAATCACTGCTAACGTTTGGCCAGAGGCAGAGAGGGGAAACAAGGAGAGAGAAATCTGGAGATTAATGTTCTCATGACTGTTGCACGGCCAAGAGAGGCAACTCTGTGTGGGAAGGTTTATCACAGGCGAAGGTTATGATTGTGTGGCTGTAATCGCTGCTGAAATAAACACGGCTGGTTGGTGGTGCTGCAATCATCGGTTAATACTTTAATGAAGACATGATGGCTCAGAGATCAAAACCTCTCCAGCTGAGATTGCTGCTCCAGCTAATTTTACTTATACAAGCACAGAGTGGCTTTACACTCCGGCACGTTGAGCTGAAATATTTCTATTGTGAATCCAATTCCACCATGCTGTAGTTTGCATTTTGCAATTTTTAAGCATTTTTTCTTTTCTTTTCTATGTTTCTTTCATTTTTCTTTAGTGAAAGCCAGGACATTACTGTTATGGTTATACTTAAAATTTTGTTTTGACAACAGCTGACATCGGGGATCATCCCCGCTCATGGCTCGTGTTCATTTGTCAAGGCTCTCTCTCCTCTCTCAGCACCTCCCAGTATCATCAGCCACAGACTCTAACCACCCGCGGCGAATGTGAATTAACAGACGGCATGCTGCTCGCAGCACCTTGCTTGCCACTGAAACAGATTCATCACACAGACCTAGATACTGCCTTCTCTCACGAAGGCTCACACACACACACACACACACACATGCACACACACGCACATTTTCACCCTAGAATAGAACCTCACATATCATACATCCATGGTGTAACACTCTTCACACTTACACAATGTACTTTGTGATCAGGAGAACAATAATATCGGCAAATATTCTTCTTCTTGGCTTTCTTCAAGATGCTTTTTGGATCTCTGTCGTTGTGAGTTGGCTGCATCTAAAAAAATATTCTGCTTTATTTGCTTCTTGACTCAAAAAGCCTTGATCTGTACTTAAAGTACATCCCTGTTCACTTTTCCACAATTGACACATTTATATGAGTGGGAGCTGCTAGAAAATCAATGTCCATCGGAAGTTGAAAGGAAGAGTGAGGCAGGTTTGCCCACAGGTCAGAGGTGCATTGTGGGATATTGACTAGTCCCCAGTGCTGCAGTAGGCGCATTGAGAAAACACATCTACAAGAATATTATTGACAGACCTGCACCTCAGTAAAGTGGACAGATACTTTATTATCCTCTGAGAGGAAATTCGTTTTCACAGTCAATACATAAAAACACTGAACACACTCAAATAGAGGTAAACAGGAGGGGTTCGTGTTTGTACCGAAAAGCACTTTTTTCATAGGTGTACCATAATAGGCTCTCATGAGACTCTATAGAGACCTTTTGATCCACTGTTGAGAATTTTCTGAGAGGTAAAGGTGCAAATTTGGTTCCAATTCAGTCTGAGTAGTAATCTTTTAGTATGCAGCAGGTGAGGTAGGTATGGTATTTTACACTGTATGGCAGTTAAGTCATCTGACACAAAAAGGTTTTTTCTAATCTTCAAAAGCATTATTGGAGCATGCCTGATGTTCATTGGCTGCAAATATCTACCTTGAAGTGTGTGTACAGATCACATTTCCTGTGACAATACGCTATTGCTGACCAGCCAACTTTGAACCTGTAACATATAATCAGAATTTTAATTGCGTCGCCCACAGAAATCAATGGTCAGTCGGTTAAGGTGCAACTCTGAATGGGGCGGCACAGAGGGATAAAGCACTTCCCATATACACAGCTACAGTGCTTCTGGCTTTGCTGACCACACCATCAAACATAATTGGCAGTGTTCGCGGGTGGGAAGCCAGTGTGGGATCATGTTTTTGACACAAACTTCTACCGGCTCATGGGGTCACCTGTATGGTGGGGTTATATTAATGAGAGGTGCATGGCTTGTCTACTCCCTCCCCAAGTCAATAATGGGAGTTAGCAGTGACTGAGAGTCTGGAAATGTAGGGGTCCACTGGAAATTGGAAAAAGGGTATATTCTTTTAACGGTTGTTTCAATCACTTCGATGCACAATTGCACCTGTGACTTACAAGATACATTACTGTAACAGTATAGGGTACTGCCCAGGGAACAGCTTTTGTACTGTAATTCTTTGTTCTAAGAAAGCCGAGCAGTCATAGGAAGATATGAGGAAAAACCTAGCGGTGGGTCAGTGATGGCCAAGGTGTGGGCTCAACTCTCAGGAGATAATACCTTGTCCACAGCAGAAACCACTTTATAAATAGAGGGCAGAAAGTTTACTTAGGACATAGTAACTTATATGAAGGAGATAAACTTCATGCTTTCACTTGGTAAATTCTTTACTCTGCCTTGCCTGTCTTGAGATATTAATTACAGTGAGAATAAAAGTGCTGGGCAGAACAGGGACCGTGACACAAAGGCCATATGAAGTTCAGCCAAATCAAGCATTAACAAAAAGCTTCATTGTCTTAAATATTTAACTCTTAATGCTACTATAAATCTTCAAAATGAAAGTGAGGCCTCTCTAGCTGAACTGTCCAGCCGATGTCACACTCTGCAGTGTTCATCAGTGAAGCAGATCAGGAAGATGGTACAGCTGAGACCGCTACGGTTCTCCCTTAAACCACAAGTGCCATTTCTATGCATTTAATTTGGTTATATATCGATGTTCCATAAATTAGATAATCTCAAAAAAGTCAACATCCATCCACCAATTATCCATACCACTAATCCTTATTGGGGCGTGGGGGGTTGGAGCCAATCCCAGCTGACATTGGGCGACGGCGTGGTACACCCTGGACAGATTGCCAGTCTATCACAGGGCTGACATATAGAGACAAACAACCATTCACCCTCACGTTCACACCTATGGGCAATTTAGAATTCACCACTTAACCTAATGTGCATGTCTTTGGACTGGGACGAGGAAGCTGGAGTACCCGGAGGGAACCCACGTGCCACCCTCAGAAGTCAACAAAATTTCCCAAACTAATTGACAATAAGAGCAAGTCTTTGTACATATTGTATTCTGTACTTTTAGCTTGCACATTATATGAAGTGCTTGTGTAAAGTGCCAAAGCACCGAGTACTCCAATTCACTATTGCACATTTTCTAAAGTCAGGGGACCTATGATAGACATGTTTTTAGGCTCTACAGATTCCTTCTTTAAAGAGCTAGTGCACTACCCATGAAGCAATTAGATAACGTACTTTCCCTAGGCTCTTCACATCCTTATGTCTTCCCACTCCTACTCGCTGTTTGATGAGGCTTTAGCGGAACTTGGATTTCTTCTTTTTATACCTCTGTGCTGGCGACAGCCGTGGCCGGGGGCATTATGTTTTCGGTCCATCTGTCCGTCCGTCCAGCTCATTCTCATGAATGCCTTGAGGGAATTTCTTAAAATTTGGTGTAAAACCTCACTTGGTAAAACCCTTGAACTGCTTAGGTTTTGGTGGTCCAAGGTCAAAGGTCAAGGTCACTGTGATGTCATAATGTTCTGCAAAACACTTCAGGGTATTATTCAACTCAGGAGAGGGAATTTATGAACATATTTCCTGCAATTTGACTGGTTGGTGGAGGCATTTGTTTTTCCTAAGGTATAACATTTGTGACGGAATGTTTTTTTCTCTGTTTAACTTAAAAAAAGCTTCCAATTAAAGTTTGCTTGGCATTTACAAAACATTGCAGATATTATGTTAGCAGTTAAACCACTATGTTTGGAAAGACATTAAAAAATTAACAGCTACTTTGTTTTTGCAAAGCACATCCCTGCTGCCGCCAAGAAATGTCTATCCAGATATTCACATTGTGTGAGCATTATTAATATTAGTAATTCATATATAATTTTACTTAACCTCACTAGGTTTATACAACAGCAATTGGTGAATATGCATGCATCAGGAAATGTTAACACCATAATGCACATTAGTGTTCAGCATAGTAATCTGTAACAGGCGTTTTGTCAGCATCCATCAGTATTAGCGAAGAATACGTAGTGCACACTTTACTTTCAGTTGAATAGCTGAGAACTATGTTAACAAGCATTACTAAGCATTTGTTAGTGCATGATTCTGTAATAACTTGGCAGAGTTAACCCCAGAACATGAGTCCATGATCCAGTTGTGCTGAGGTTCCAGGTTTTACTCAACAACGTTATCCATGTAACTTTGTTTTATTTATCCAGATAAACCTGCTTCTTGGAAAAGACGCTGATTCTAAATGCACAGAACACAGTCGTTCTCAGCAGAGAATACAAACTGATTTCTTTGCATAAATAATTAATGTTCCAAAGCACATTCTTGGAAAGTAATTCGTAGGTGCAACAGGTGGACAAATCAGCAAAGTAGCATATATACAGTGTTATCAAGCATTCCTAAACTGTTTAGGAGGAGGTCTAATATGTGTGTGTCTTAAAAATGACACATTCTTGGATTTTATTATTTCAATTAATTTCCATTGTATTCACAATATAAGCTTTAATCTGTGGATGTGTCTTGACACCGGAAATGTTACGAAGTTATTGTGGTCAGAGTAGTGTACTTCTTCTAATTAATGGACAGAGTGCAGATCACACATTACTGCCAAAACTTACAATATTGGAGATTAATAATAATAAACCATCATTGCCCATTATGTCACACGTTATCTAAAAATACTTCCTCATTAAGGATAATGTTTCACTTCATGAACTTATGCTGAGTTTTTGAAAGTCTTCTCCAAAAATTTGTGCGTTACAAAATGCGGAGATGGCTCAGGGAACATTTATCACAGATAATTTGGCTTGGTAAAAGACACAAGGCTTCTGCTGAAGCAAATCTGTTTTTTTTTCCAACAGGATGGGAGGTGGGTGAAACACAGGCTGAGGGGGTGTTCAGGGTTGTGTGCTATAATGAAGTATATATATATATATATATATATATATATATAGTAAAGCTACCATTTCGCTAGCATTCTGCACTCCCCCTCTGGAAATAGAGACTATTCAGGCTTGTTAGGCTTCTAAGAGCTGCCTAGAAGCCTGTCATTTCACATTAAAGTAGCCTAGCATTGCTGCTTTCATGGATTTAGTCCTCACTGGACAGCAAATGATATATTTATGTATAGATTTGAGATGGGAGGCAGACAAGGCTGTCTACTCATCCCACATTAGCTGTGCGTGTGCATATTGGGTGCGTGTTTGCATACATGTGTGCCCTTGTGAGTGTATGTTAGTCCCTCACTGGTACAATGCATTTCCATTACAAGGCATATGCCACCCTGTGTTACAGCGAGCCGAGCTGTTAGCTGTGACTGTCACATCCACAGAGGGGAAGGGAAGGGGATATTTCCTGTTTAGATGCCACCAATTTCTTCTTCATGCATGGTGCATACAGGCGTAATGCACACACGCGGACACACCCACACGCACAATTGATGGATTTATTATAGCGTGTCAGGAAAGTGCCGGCGTCACATTTCAGCAAAAATGGAATTTGGCGGGTGAACAACTGC
>NW_019525522.1:1613256-1651288 GCF_002814215.2 Seriola lalandi dorsalis | reverse complement strand
CTCCCCAACTCCTCTCAACCCCACCCCACCCATCCAGCCGGCGTGCCAGCCCACTCAGCCAAATCCAGAACGGCACCAAATACATGTTTCTGTCACAAGCTTCGTGTCAGCTTTTTTTACATGAGCAGGAGAAATGGGGAAAGAACAGGTCATTCTGACAGTAGGAATCACTCTGTGAGGATCTTAAATGTTTTACGGCCTTAATGGGCCTCCAGAAATAGATGCAGTGCTAATGTCCTCTGACTCCAGGAAAAAAGGGGAAAGAATGTGTCTGTGCTAAGTGTGTGCATTCGTGTGCTTGGGAATTGGTGCGCGGGTGTGCGCATGTCCATTTTGTGTCTGCTGCTGCTCGTGTGTGCGATTCAAATGGGCTTAAGTGAGGGATTCACGCATGCAAATGAAGCCACTTAAATCTGGGTCTTTTTTTCCCCTCTCTCTCAAAGGACACCCTATTCTCTATTTAGAGCACCACTTTGACATCAGCCCTATGGAGGCAAGGCCCTATGGGGCTTTGGTCTTAAGTGGTGCACTATAGACTATAAGGAATCATCCAGATTTGCCTTATATAATCTCTCATCCTTAGAGATATCCACAACAAATCTTCAACAAGCTCCTAGCCTGATGCAGACACTCAACATAACCCATCGCCCAGCTCAAGCATTAAGCATTACCTTTTGAAGAAGTGTTCAATATCGTGGGATTCCTGGCATTTGGTGCTTCCAGACAGCATTTGCTGCTTTAGAACAGTTAACCATCTCCCAGCATGGTTCCTCCTTTCCAGACAGACTCTGACTTAGAATATTGATCCCTCTGCTAGCTGTATCCTTACCCCTCAGACAATCCATACTAAATGTATTAGCTGTGGAGAGAGCTACAATGTCCTCTGCAGCTAATCATATTTAGCCACAGAGAGAGATATCTTTAAAAAAGCAGCCTATTTGCAGGGCCAGAGTGAATTGTCCGGACCAGAGGATGGTGCTGCAGTGTGCAACATGAAAAGGTGTGCTTCAGAGGCCGGCTGTATTAGAGGACCATTTAGGTTCATCTCTAAACATTAAGGGCTAAAGTGCATGCGCTTACACGGGCACATATGTTCTTGCATATGCAGGAGTAATTTCGATTCACTTAGCATGTTTTTTCATGATTTCTCTCCCCCCTCTCTCTTGCCAGTCACACACACACACACACACACACATACACACACACACACTGTTATGTATCACAGCAGGCATCATACAGGAGAGCAACACTGATTGTTGAGTGGGGCAATCAAAGGCTTTGATGCTAATCAGAGCTCTCTGTCCTGCTAGTTTGGGATGATGGCAGAAATATACAATAAAAAAAGGCTTCTATAGCAGATGCCCGATGCCTGGCTGATGTGATTGCTCTCTACCTCATTCACTGGGTAGCAGGGGATAGAAATCAGCCTTGAGCTGGGGAATAGGGCTGTATGCTGGCTTGTGTGAGCTCCTAATGCAGTGCCACATGTAATGAGCTTTGGATTTGGGCCCCCATCATGCATAGAGTTTTCCGCCTAATCTGCTAAATACTTTGTGAACCATTCATTACATTTGTTTGGGTTGATTTCCACACTGCTACTTCTGTAGAGATGACAGTAGTACTTTGTTTGGCGGGATCTCCTGCAAACCGCTTCTGATAACACCTGTGCCGCTTGATGCAGCAGGCATATTCCTGGCAGTCATCTCCTCTCCTGGTAGGGGGGCTGCCGCGGATGATTGTTTTTCTAACCGCTGATTTCTCTGAATGTGCTCTGAGCGCTTCTCTGGTCATCTCCGCCTGTCTTAGCTCTTGCCAGACCCTTTTTGGACATATGTGATTTTGCTTTTTGATTATGTGTGCCTGTGTATGTGTTCGTGTGTGTGTGTGAGGGAGAGGGAGAGAGAGAAAGCAAGTGAGTGAAAGAGAGAGAGTTTTTGATAATCTGTCTCCATTGTGTTTTTTGACTGTGTGCATGTACTCGCAAGTGTGTGTGTGTGTGTGTGTGTGTACGTTACCTCTGCTTGTTGGATGACAGGCTGTTGTTCAGTCTTCTGACAGACAGTTCCATTAAATCATGCTGCAGTGGTAACCTGCAGTGACAGGACGCCATTGCCTCCCTGGGATTCCTCCATCAAGGTCTCTCATGCGCTTAACGAGGAAGTAAACATGCTAAATTGTCTGTTGGAGATGAAGTGAAGAGCCTGTCTCAATGCTGCGCATCACGTGTGATGTGCACACAAGTTCGTTTGCTTACTTGAAGCAATAAACATACCACAGGGAGAATACGCAGCTTAGAGTTATCGTTGCTCCTTAAATAGAAAACACAAGCAAGCTTTAGCATTGGTTTATGAGAACACACTACATTAATGTTAAATGTTGTATGCTGCAGACATGTGGGCTATGCATAATGATAGATTTCCAAACACACGTGGAAGGCTTAATTGTACTCACAATGGTTATAATGAATTCTTGATGGTGAGGTTTATTGTTGCAAAAATACTAACCTCCTAACAATCTGAAATTGCACAACTCATAAATGTGCAGTAATATTTTATGCATTGGACACTTAACATTGAGCCTCTGAAATAACTGGCTCTTTCTTAGACCACGGCCACACTGACAGCTTTTTTTTTTGCGGTTTTCTGATGGTGCCAAATAGTTCTGAAGCCAATTATTTTCAAGAACAGCTTTACAGTACAGCGGTGCTATTGTTGCACAGAGGACATGCAATAATAAATGCAGCCCCTTTGATGAGTCCTCTAATAAATGAGTGCTACATTCGAATATGCTGTTTGTTGTTTTGCAAATCTTCCTGCAGATCGAGGCAGAGGCTGCCTGGGAGCTGCCTGGTGAGAAAAGTGTGCGGATTTTGAAGAGGTGTTGAGTGCAAGGGGGATGATGGCTCTGCTTGTTCCTTTTAAGGTTATTTTAAGCTGCAGACCTGCGGGGTGTGTGTGTGTGTGTGTGTGTATGTGTATGTGTGCGTGTGTGTGTGTGTGTGTGTCAGTGTGCGTGTGTGTGTCAGGGTTGTGTTTTAATTAGAGAGACAGGAGTGTGTCCTTGGGCTGCCGCAGAGGGTCAGGAGAACCTGGTAGTCTGGAAGAGCAGTGGCTGGGACAAGTCTGGCAGGCCTGCTAAACACCCATTACCCAGACGTGTAGATGCACTCAAGAGTGCACGCTCGCACTCACACCCGTACACACCCGTGCACACACAAATGCACGTACGCGTCCTGGTCTTGGCGCCATTCCTGTTGGCCAGTGATACCATGGTAACTGAGCAGCCTGCATCTCCATGTGTTCCATGGCCTTCTCTCGTCTCTGAAAGCAAAATTACCGCTGGCACTACTCTGGGGAGATGGAGAGAGGCAAGGGAGAGGTGGGCAGATTGAGAAGGGCAGCAGGAGGTGGAGTGGAAGGAGCAGGAAGAGGTTGAGAGGGAGGTGAGAGGAATTGAAAGAAGAAAAGGTTGAGAGGGGAGAGGGAGGAAGCATCTGACATTTATGTTCCTGGCCAACAGAAAATGCCACTTCAGGCTGGCATCTCTCTTTCATTCTCCGTTGCTCTCTCCAGCCTCCCTCTGACCCGAGCCTCACCTCCCACACCTACTTCCATACATCTCGTCGGCGATTCCCGCGGTCACTTCTCCTCTCATTTCCCTGCATCAACCTCTTCCCGTTTTCATTTGTCTATCATATGACCTCTGGCTTTCATCCAGCTGTTTCTTCATCTCCCTGTGGTCATTTCCATATCACAGCCCTCACCTATGCCACATCACGCCCATCTTTCGTCAGCTTTCCTTTTTGATTCTTCGCCTCTGAATCCTCCTTAACCTCCCCTCTCCCCTCCCCCTCCCGTACCTGTATTTGCATCTCCTCCTTTCTCTCTTTCTGTCCCCAGCTAATCCCCTCCTCACCCCCTCCCCACACACCTCTGGTGTGCCTAGCCTGGGCCCCAGCCGATGATGGGACTCATAAAGCCTCCCAGATGAGGCGATAGCTAATGGCTGTTGAATAATGCATGGCAGGCAGGATTTAGAGAGCCCAGTCTATTAGCCTGACCAAATACTCTGGGCTTTTATTAAAGACCAACACTTACAATTACAAACTACATTAAGGCTGGGGTCCTGTCTCAGCTCCCCCTCTCTCGCCATTCGTCGCTGTCTCCACGGTCATAGCTAAGGCAGAATATTATCTTTTGCTTTTTAAGATTTTATAGCCTTGGAGCAACTGACCCTTTTAGAGGGGGGTCACTGGCAGTCTTTTCTAGTTGTTGTGGCTTTTCTTTTCATTACTGTGTCATAGGTTAGTAACCCTTTTAGTCACAGTTGTAGATAGGAAAGGAGATGGGTGAGGCAGAGGGTAGTGGTGTCACATTTTCCCTGTTGGTGGTTGGTATGAAAATGGAGGGTTGATGCATATATCTGGGCTTTTTATGCCTCTCCCCAACTGTGGCGTGTTAGTTTTTGCAGCTGTTGCGTGTCCTAACATCAGTGACAATGTGTGCCTGCGTGTATGCGAGACCGAAATGTACTGTACTGTGGTGGGGTTTGTGCGCGTTGTGTGCACACATGTATTGCTGCGGAAATTGTCATCATTTTCTGGATGGATTAAAATTTTCTCTGAGTTTGCTGTTGCTGCCGCAGATGAGACTCCGTCGTACAACCATTCCACATGAATATACAAGAATGTTAATGGCCGCTAATAGCTGCGAGCGTCTCGAAGTATGTGTCCTGTAAGTGGCTTCTGAATAGTCATAAAATGTTGTTAGCTAATGACTATCTAAACATCCTTCTATCTGGCTATGTTTAAGTGCACACTTAGCTGTCTCTCTGTAATAGTGTATTGACCTAACTTGTAAAATTGAGAATGCAATGCATGTTTTCATCTTGCATTTGCATACCACAGTGTGACACGTCTGCATATTCTTGACACGTTTGCAGAGCTAGGTATTTGTGTGCCACAACAGTCCACTGAGGTACTTTCAGAACAAGACTGTAGTCACGGGATCAATGGTCAGTGGGCTCCTGCCATCTCGTCAGCCCAAGGGTTTAGTTTTTATTGTGCTGACGGATCTTTAATCATGTCATTTAGGAAACCAGAGGATATCCAGGCCGTGTCAGATAGAGAGGAGACACTAGAAGGGATGATAGATTGATGTCAGTCAGTCCGACACAGAAAGTGTTAACCCTAAACCCTTGATCCGTCCACATATCCTCAGCGTTGGCCCCTCGTCTGCAGTGTGTCTGGAGAGCTGTGATTACGTGTCTGATCCACCAATGATCAAATGAAAAGCTGCTGCTTAATTTGTCGCCAAAAACATCAACCTCATGAGCTACTATTTACTGTTTGTCTGCCTGTCTGTCTGTCTGTGTGTTTGTGTGTCTTTGTTTCCCTCTTTTTCACTGATGCTTATTTATTCTGATCTCCTGGCTGACCCTGCGGCCAACCAGTGTTCCTCAGTCGACTGCATTCTATATATAGTATTCCCTAAATGTCACATACTTTTAAACCACGCTTACCTCCTTGTATATCGAAGCACGCACTCATGAAGCTTTATTAAGCAAACAGTCGCCTTTTAATAGAGGTATGTGTTAAAAACAACCAATTCATACTGGAAAACTGACACAACAGTCACAGCCACAGATTGGAAATTGTGGTTGAAATTCATCTTTGTAAAAACACAAATAAATGTAAATTTGCTTTCCCGCCTCTGTAGGTGCGTGAACTACCCCTCGACTGCTACCTAGCTACATTCTCCAATCACAAATCTACTTCCGAGCGACCCTCTTGCTAAATATTGAAAAATAAATGTCTGATTCTCCTTTGTGTGAAATATTTTTATTGCATTTGCAGTCTGTAAAATCCTAAAACATGGCACCACAAACCTGAGTTAAGAGGGCTAAGTGTGCAGTGACAGTAAAAAACACAGACTAATGCTACGCTTCCAAAGCCTTAAACTCTGCCCGACTGAAGGCAATAACTGAAGCCATGAGCCGTTAGTGAAAACACTAATTTAGACTCATGCAACTGATGTGGAGACCGAGGTAAACAACACCCTGTTGACAGCGTTTTAGTGGGAAAAAAAATACATCCTCTTTGGAACTAGCTACTGTGTTAATGTGAGTGTGGACATGATTTTTAGTCCTGTACTTGGAAGAAAAATGAAGAAATATCGATCCCTTTATTATTCAGTGATTCAAGATGAACACATTTTATTTCATATTGAAGTAACAATATCAAATCCTGTTGGATCTGAGCCAGATCAGTAATAAATCACAGCTGATTCGAATCATATCGAGTTACGAAGAGTTACGTATCACATCAATGTATCTGAGCCATTTTTGTATCACATATGATAAGGGAGAGGTGCACGCTCTCGCTTTGAAGATAACATTGAGGCTTTCTGGAAAAAAAAAAGAAAAAAGTAGTGCCTCAGTAGGACGTCTGAGCACAAGAGGACCACTAAATGCCTTGTTTTCCTCTTCACCTATCAAAGAAGCCACTTGAGTTCAATAGGTGAATGGAGGGCAATTGCAGTTTGGATTGACGATAATTTGTGTCCTCAAAAGAAAGAATAAAAAAGTAATGGTTGGAAGTTTGCGTGTGTTTTTGTTGGAAAAGAAAGGTGATGAGGAGGAGGGCTGAGCACATACAGAGGGTATCAAGAAGGTCTTAGAGATATTCTGATTGCTCTATACTGATACGGACTTTAACAAATGACTCAAAAATGTGTGTGTGTGTGTGTTCATCGAAGGCATGTGTCGGGACAGCAGAGGACTGCAGTGTCTTATCTTCGTTAACGGTATTCCTCTGTCTCTCTGGAGGCACGCTGGGAGCAGAGGGCAACTGCAGTCTGATGTGGGGCATCTGTTCCCACATTTGTTAAGCTTCTCCTGGCGTGTGTGTGTGTGTGTGTGTGTGTGTGTGTGTTTTAAGAGATCGGGGAGACAGGCGAACACAGGAAGAGTGCAAAAGCGTATGCGTGTGTGCGCGTTGTGATCGGTGTGATAGGTGCGGTCGGTGGAGTGGAACGACAAGGTGTTGTTGCGCTAGAGGGCAAGTGCCGACTTGTCATTGGTCTGTGTTAATGCTGACCCAGGGCGGTGGCTGCACTCACCTCATTGACCGCAAGATGGCCGCCAGTCGAATCTGCAGGTGGTGCTGAAGACACATCTCTTTTCCTCGCATTCTCTCCCTCTCTCTTCTGCGCACCCTTTGTATCTCTATCTCCCTCCACCATCTATTATATGTTCCAGTCGGAATACCAAGCAGCCGCTCATCCTTTCTGCTATTCCCCCTGTATTCACACAGCCCTGTCCTCCATGTGCACAGTACATATATGTGTACACCTCTCTGAATGCCTCGCTTTTCTATACTATAATCTCAGTGGGGACATTACATGCATAATCTACTATAATAAGACTCTAGTTGGCCTCGGATGTCTGGTTACGATAGGAAAGGAGATGTGTTAATTAGACTCATTTACAGCACCAGCCAGTAAAGAGCAGGACCCCTTCACAGATGACCTGCTTCTCCTTGAGAAGAGCCACAGAGTAACTGATCAAAGTTTCACATGGCAAACCACCGGGGAACCGGAGGTGAGCTGAGGTAGCACCAGTGGACGTTTTTAAGTCAAGAGCAGCGTTGGTGGATGTAATGGGAATAGGAATTATTGACTGGAGCAGCGTGGTATGGAAATAGTGTCTCTGGTGTGCCATCATCGAGACGGAAAGCTTATAGTACCCTGATTTATGACTGCTGTGGAGAATTGAGTGCTTCATAAAGATTTGCCGCTGGCTGAGATGGAGTAATCAGTGAAGTGATCTGACTTTGGTGGATTACAATTTCAACAAGTTGTAAAGTCAGTTATAATGCCCTGACTTTGTCTGACGGACAATGCACGTGGAAAGAGTGAGAGTCTAACTCTGGCCCTCTGTCAAGGTCATATGGATTAGAAATGATTGGGTTTCCAATATTCTACTGGGGAGTTCTGCATGATGAATCATCACTCCATTCCAAATCGACACCAATTAAGAAGGGTTTGTTTATTCCGCTGTGGGACATGCCGTGGATGTTTGCTTGGAACAAGCATTTTCACCCCCTTTCTCTTTTCACAAGCAACACTGTGGCATTTGCAGGGATTAGTATTATGTGTTAGTGTGTATGTGCTGTGCGTTAGTGTGTTTTCGCATGTGCTTGCTCGATCGTGCGCGGCGGGGTTCATGTTTGTGTCAGGCCTGCAGATGCAGTCTCACATTTCGGGTTTTCACACTCTGGAGTGTGTGAGCGTGCGTGCGTGTGTGTTTGTGTAGACGTGTTTGCACGTGCTTGTGTGCACAGTCATGTCACTCAGTGTTTATTGTGTAGCCCCGCTCTGTTTGTGCCAGTAGCTTCATGTCTGTAAAGCAAGCTATATGAAAAGTGAGGTTGTGGAGCCCAGTGCCGGAGCCAGTGAATTCATTTGCATTCATTCCACTGCCTGTCTCTCCTCAGAGCCCATTCTAATTACCAGCAGCTCAGGTCTGCTACAACACTGCGCATACTCTTTCTCTCTCTCTCTCTCTTTCTCTCTCTCTCTCTCCAACACACACACAGTGAAAAAATGGGCTGCTGGTGGTGCATTCCTGTAGCTTTGATACTACTCTCTCTTTAGCCTGCCAGGAATCTCTTCATGTTGGTTTGTTTGCTGTCAAGCCCAGGCACTTTCTCCTGTTTTAGTGTCGGAGTCTGAGGAAATATAGTGTATGTATGTGTATGCAAGTGAAACTCCGCCATACTCTGTGTGTGTATGCTGTGATTGTTTTGGGGTTGAGGAAAATGCATTGTGTGTTCACATATAGGAGGGAGAGCGAGGGGGAAGGAGGGAGAGAATCATGAGACTTGTAAAAGATGAATGTGCGCACTAATCACTGTAATGACCATTGTGGTGTTTCACCTCCCAAGCCTCAAACACCTTGTCACGCCCTCTTCCTAGTGATGTAAATGTCTACCAAGGCTAATAACTCACATGACATCACACCTACTATGCATGCTCTGACACTTTGTGAGACACTCATGTGCATACTTATGCAAGCATGCATGCGCACACATGGAGGTACGACATGCACCATCACATACACACACACACACACACACACACACACACACACATACACACACCTGCATAGCTCCACGGCAGGTGGCAATGACCGGGTACCCTGCAGCACCGACAAGGTCATGAAGGATCAGGACACTGCTGTGCTCTCAGGAGAGATGAGCTGAGCTCAGCTAGCTGCTATTCCACTATTAGCTCCATCCAGGAAAACATGCGCTGGTCTCCTCTGCAAAAGCAGCCAAAACTCATTAACATCAAAAAAAGTTTGGTCAGGTAGCTCATGTCTGCGAAACATCGGCTGATTAATCATAAGTTTTTAAACAGATCATTTAAACAGCGCAGGACAGAAGGAGGGTGCTCTTCTGAAAATGTAATTTGAGCGCGGCCCCTGCAGTGAAGTGTTTGAGTGATGGTAAGCCTCTTCCTGTAGAGCTGAGGAGCTAGACTCGGGAGGCTTCACATCCTCTCCAGGGAAATGCTACTTTCAGAATCACCTGCAGCCTAAACATGATCGTGGAGTTGCTCCGCAGTTATTTTTGAAGATGGGGGTACAAACAAGCAATTACACAAACATGCTCATAGATAAACACCGTCACGTAGACGCATGCATGCACGTACCACTACGCACACATATAGCTGCATGCACACAGGGAGAGTCCTCCGGTATGAAAAAGCCAAATGATGCATCGCTGCTAATTATCAGCCTCTGTATGAAAATCGACTGGGTTCCATTTGAGAGGGAAAAGCTCTTAGAGCACTCTGTTTCTTCATTTGTATTTTCTTGCTTTAATTGGACAACATGATTGTGTCACTTTGTTAAATGGAGATCCCACCGTTTATCCCGGTGTCTGCAGAGATGAATCAATGGCTGTTTTTATTCTAATTGCTGTCTCAGAGCCCACTGTCATCAATGTAATTATCAGTGTTTCTGCTGCCATCACTGCTGTTTCCATCATCATTGTTACCACTGTTATTACCAATGTTATCATCATTATCTTTGTTATTTTCATCACAACCGGCGTCGCTATTATCGCTAACATCATCTTCATCAACGTCATCATTGTCGCGAAGATCATTAGCAATATTTGATCAGCAGCCAACCAGTGAAAGGAGTCATATTGGAGCTCATAATAAGTGATGAGATAATGTGTTATCTCTGGTCAGAAACTCTGCTAAGACAAAGACAAATTATTACAGAGAGTCAGATGGTCAGATAGGCCAGGATCCCATCTCATTACCGTAAAAAAAGAAGAACAAAAACCAGTGAGTTCTAATTTCACTTGTCTGACCTTTTTATGGGGTTAATTATTTATTTCATCGAAGCACAGCAGTGGAATAAACTTTGTGGCATTTAATGCAAGTCAATTAAGAAGCGAGATAGATGAAAAGCTATCCTCGGGGAAATTATTAAGCTTTTATTTTTAGAGTGGGGTGGATGATGTGCTCTTCGCTGGGCTTGGTCCAACAATAGTGTTAAATGTTCTCTAAAACAATCACATTCCTCCGTCAGACAGACAGGTTTGATATAGTTGAGGTCAGGCTCTATGGATTTTATACAGCTTCCCTGTAATAAGTGAAATTAACTCTGCACTCGGGCGCCGGGCACAGTAATGACGAGAAGGAGGAGAAGAAAGAGAAAGGTGGTGGGGCGCGAGCAAACACAGTGAGCGAGGTAGAGGCGGAAACCTGGTTAAATATTGGGTTTTGATATTATTGTGGCTCGTGTTTTTATGGCCTGCTACATGCCAAAAGTATTGGTTGCTTCTTATTAAAGGAACTGTGTGTTCTATGTTTCCTGCATCTGGGTGGAAAATTTTTGTGATGCGGGGAAGGGACCTGAAGCTTAATTTTAGAAGAAAAAACAAAAAGCAACGCCCACTGTAGAGTTGTTAATCATTGCATTTTACCCTCCCCTCTGAATTAGAAAGAAATGGCAACACCCTCCTCTAAATATGTCAAAGAAAATATTATGGCTGAACATTTAATCAAAATATTACAACATCCAAATCACAGGCGCTGCAATCTTTTGATAAAAGTCGAAAAAGTGTCACAACATACCATAAATGAAGCATTGTGGTGCTACAGAGATGCCTTGGCCTACAAATCATATTCTCCAGATGTAATGGAACACGCTTGTTTGGTGCAGACCCCAGCAAAAATCAGTTTTTGTTTTCTTTTTCAATCTTTTTTTTTTTTTTTTCTGTGAAAGTGAAATACAAAAATTACCATCTCCACTATAATGACTCATATTGCAATCACAATATCTATCAAAATAATGACAATATGATTTGTTTGTTTTGTTTTGTTGTTTTTTTTGCATGTCATTCAGCCCTAGAAAATATATTTGTAAAAGAAAATGGTAAAGAAACAGCCTCTCTCCACAGTCAGGTTGCTACAGCTACCGGACGAGTAAACAGAAGAACAGGCTGCTGATTTTGATGAGATGAAGAATAAAGCCCAGAGAGAGAAGCTGGTTAGTTGTTAGCAGCACAGACAAAAGCTTCTTTTTGTTGTAACTATTTCATTTTTTTAATAACACAACATTTTTCGCATGACAAGGCTGAAATAAAATATGAATGAAGTACGGGATAAAACAAGTCAAAGACCTCAAACTTCTTCTCCCAGCAAAGAGACCCCCTGTCCCTTCCTGTCTGTAATTAGAATACCAGGGAACAGTTTTTTTTCCCTGAATATTTCTTTCTTCTTTTTCTTTAATTTTTCTCTGCCCAATTACAAAACCACCATGTTCAGGTAGCACTGAACATCTGGCAGCCACATCCAGACTGAAGGTAGAACATTTTAATGAGCATGACGAGCGTTCGAGAATGAGATTATTTAGCACGTGATTCATTTTTCATTCGAACAGTTTCATGCACTCATGTAAATTTCCCCTCTAAAGAGAATCGCACCATCATGACAGCTAACTCATGACACACACAACACCACAATCACTGTGCATGTGTGTAAGGCTTTTTTTTTTTTTAACTACGCTTTCCTCGTGTTACATAAGTATGACTTGGCTTTAAATGTGCAAATTGTCACAAATACTTAATGTCTGTGCTATTTTCAGTCCATCTCACCCACAGTCAAGCATTTTTAATACCCCAATACCTGTTACCTGTTACATTTCCCAGTAAATCCCCCCAGATCTCTCCTCTGCTGGCTATAAAACGCTTTCCCTCATATCTCGCTTATGTAACCAAAAGCTGATGATTCCAGGAAAGTATCTCATAAGCGACTTTCCAAAAGTGTCTTTTCTGGAGGGTTAAGTCCCAGAGAAACCCCAGGGCAGAGGATGTTCTACACTGTCACGACTGTCATCTCGAGCTGTAATGGCCCCTCCTCTGGCCTCTATCTGCTCCCCACAGAGTTAATTTGATGTTTTTGAACTCTTGGCTAGCCCGCCAAATATTGCACGGCTTCTGGCCTACATTGCCAGGCCTATTTAGGTTACATCTACTATTTAACACAACATCACAGCGTGTGTGTTTGATATGACTTTGTGGGAAAGAGTGAGAGAGAGAGAGAGAGAGAGACAGGGGGTGGGGGTGGATTGGGTGTGGGTTAGCAAGTGTTCCTCTGCCATTTGTGCTTTTGTGTGAGAAGAGAGGAATTGAGTCAGTTTGTGGATCTTTGGGAGTGGAGACCCAAAGCTGCCTTAGCTAAGCCTTCTAAAGCACCATCTGGCAGCCTGGGCCCCTGTGTCACCCTACTCACCAAGATTACATTCTCCTCTGGCCCTCTATCCCTGGCCTTTCTCCTGCCTTCCTGTCTGCTTTACACTCTTTCCCCCTTTCCCCTCGCCAGCAAACATAAACGGAGCAGGTGAAATTGTGGCAACTGTATACCCAGAGCTTTTAAAACATGCTCAGGTTTTCTAAAAAGACTCAATTAATAATGAAGTAGAGATCATCTGAGATTTAAGAGGCGGAAATGATTGGGATTTATTCTTTTGGTGTCAATATAATTGTGAGCCATTTGCATTGAAAAGCATTTGTCATTTAACGTCTTACTAGAGAAGATGATGCTTTAAATATAGCTGTTTCTATGCAGAATTCACATGTGAAAAAGAGTTTTTACCATGAGTTGCTGATGATTGTTGTCTTGTTTGTTTTTTTACTTTACTTGATATCATCAGGGTCAGCTTAGCTTGGGCTTGGAGCCTCCATTACAAACTTGGACGTGGGGTTTGAAAGACACGGGCATTTTACCAGGCAGGTGCAATGAAAGATGCTGTGGAGTTACATTGCTAAAAGTCTCTATAGGTGAAGCTATAGGTCTCTGATGCTTTGATTCTCCCAACTTTTGGGAAGTACAATACTAAATCAATGGAGTGCCCTTTGAATTTCCAAATGGAAACAGAAGGACTTTGAAAGACTCAATGCTATAAACCTGTAACTGGCTGCACTTGTTCAAATTCACATGCATATGGCTGCTTTTATCACGTTCACAGAAAGTCACTCTCCAGCATAAATGTTGATACGCAATTATCGCATATGATGTCCACAAATATACAAATTAGCATGAGTTAGCATGTGTGACCATCTGGTGAATGGTAGTGGAAATTAACCAAGTAGATTCACTCAAGAGCTGCTGCTTAGTCTTAACCTGAGCATTTACATTGTTCTGATACTTTATACTTCTTTCACTGCTTTTTCCTGCTTTTCAGAGGAAAACATTTTTGCTTCTTTCTCGACTACATGTATGTGATTGTTGTACAGCAGTTACTGGTTACATTACAGATTAACATTTTATATACATAACATTTGTTTATGTTATGAGATATGTTACATTTTTATAGATCAAAATATTGGACAGTATAAAATAATATTATAATAGGCCTAATGATAAACTTATTTATATAGCGTTTTACTGGACAGTATATAAAGTAGTGAAGTAGCTCCATCTCAACCACCTACATCTTAATAGTGATTTGATATGTGTAATGATATAAAACTCTAGAAAAGCTCATTTTGTATACTGAGAACTTTAAGTATATTTATCTGATGATACTGCTGTACCTTTACCTCATCACCACTGTGAATGCATGTAATGGAATATTTTCACACTGTGCAATTGCTTCTTTTACTTGTGTGGAGGATCTAAATTCTCCTGCCATCACCGCTTGTGACATTTGCAGCATGCTGTAGCCTGAAAAAAGTTGGCAGTGTCAGTGTCACACCTTTAGCTGGCAGGTGCGCATTGTGATGTGTAATAGAATTTGACAGCATTGTAGAAATCACAGCTTTGCTTTGGCAGAAACGTTCACAGCTGCTTTACAGCCTGTGAATGGCTTGTATTGCTCTCAAGTCATTACAGAGTTAACATAGTATGAATCAAGCCTGAATTTACAAACTCAAATCTAAAGTTGACTTAGTGCCTCAAGAACGACTTGAATAGAAATTCCTAACTGAAGTGCCCAGCTCTTTTTAAGAAAAAGATTCTTTTTTTTCTTTTTTTTTTTGTAACAAATGCTAAAAACGTCAAGTCTCCAGACAAAACCCATGAAAGCAGGAGGTTTCTGGCTGAAATCTAAGGACTCCCAGTTACTGATGAATCAGATAGAGTGCTAAAAACTGAAGCACCACTTTAAAGCTCCTGGTGCATTACAATGACACACGGTGCAGTAGTGCTCTAAAAATGTGCTGTCAGTTTTCCCTAAGCGTGTAATTTTTAATACTCAGAGGTGGTTCGGACAAAAATAATTCCATTTTCCACATCCATTAGTTTAGACTAAACAGTACCTCCAGGTGATGACACAAATACATCCCTGTCATTTTTACCAGGCTGAAATCTTCTTGTGATTTAGCGCGGTGATAACTAGTAGGACGTATATGGTCCAATGCAACATTATATTGAGAAAATCAGCTTTTCAGATTCATGCAGAGCAGTGTCTGTTGTAGGGTGTAAAAATGTGACACATCCGCTGGTTAAGTACATTCTCAAACTACAAGTTGACACACTCGTTCAGCTGTTGTTATTCAACAGAAACATGTTAAGCATGCTAAAAATATCAAGTTTTATGTGTGAGTGTGAAATGTGCATCATCGCAGATGGCCCAGAGCAATAAACAACAATGGAGGGAGCACAATGTTTAGTTTAGAACCCGCAGCATGTCTCGAGCATGAGTAATGGCACGTCATGAGTAATGAAGAGATAATTTCATTGTGTCAGAATGCAGAGGATGGAGACAAATATTTTATCACATGCTCTGGAATTGTGACAAAGACATTTCAGCCATTTTGGAAGATCAATAAGCAGCAATGCGATTCGCAAGAGAAAAAAACTAGTCATTTGTTCAAAGAGCATTTTAGTGATACGTGTTGGAGATATCTGCACACGCAAGACAAGCAGAGGAGGCGTTGCCATAACTGCTACTGTAACCATGTTCAAAATGCCATTCCAGCTGGACAGATGGCATCATGGAAGTATTACTGAGGAAATGTTTATAGACCATTTACAGAGCTGCTTCGCCACAGCATTCCTGCAACACTACTACAATATATATCTTGTAAATGTGAAATCACAACAACTTAGAGTCATAAAACCTGATGTGCTATGTGGTCTGTCAACGAACTTTGTACTCATTGGTGGATATCACATAGCATATTGGTTGACATGTTGGTGCGAAAACGCAACAATAATTTGGCATGAAGAGATCAAAGTAGCAATATAATGTCAGTGCATGTGCAGAGATTTAGTGTTATGGAAATGTTTGCGATAAAACGATCCATAACTGTTCCCCTGCAATATTTGGAAAAGATGTTGCCTCAATTTTCAACATAATGGCAGCTGAAGCGCAGATTCCGGGAACATGCAGGTTTTTATACCGGCAATAGAAACTGTAGGAAACAGGAAGAAGATTATTTAATTCTTTACTTCTCTCAGTTCATCTCTGGCAAGAATCATAAAATCTGTTCTCCCATGTTGTCTGTTTAATACTTAACACTTGAATAGAGAAGATTGTGGTAATCTCCCAGGTGGGCTACATATCCTCATACTAAATTATTGCTGACATTTTGGCAGCAAATATAGTTGAGGGCCAATTGTGTCTGTCTCACAGATTCTGGCGTCCTGACTCCCTTACAACGGGTCCAAGGCTAATGTTACATTCATTGTCAATACAGCTGGACAGAGTTGGTCTTTTGGGATGTGGGATTTGCCGTGCTCGTACAACCATGCTGCAGCCATATGGCACGAGCTGTCCCCCCCTAAACACAGATAACTAATGTCCCGACATGCTTGATATACACATGGAAATACATGCAAACCATCTTCTTCTGCAACCGCGGATGCACGCACACACATTAAACAAACATATGCGCACACTTTGCATTTGGCAAAACTGTAATTAGTCCGCGCTCGGTTTTAGAGGACAGATTGAAAAGCGGGAGAAAGTAGCAGGAGGGAAGAGACGAGGAGCGGCTGAGTTATAGTGAAAGAGAATGATAAATGATGGATTGAGAGAGCTCCAGCTAGACCCTGAGGTTACCAATGTGAGGGAGTTACAGCTGGCTAGCTCATTCCGTCGAGCTACAGATCTCATAATAAACATCACATGGGTAGTTTGGGCTGGCGGGTGCAGATTAAGCCAGAGCTGTTAGCTCTTTAAAGACTGCTCAATGTTGCAGGCAGCCAAGAACCTATTTATAGGGCAGCTGGAAGTGTATCAAAGCAGGTAGGAAGGGAAGGCTTTGGACAGGGACAGTTTTCAAGCTGATTTATGCCCCTCAATCAATGTAATAACAATAAACTGTCAACTAACATGCCACTTTTATTTGTAATTTATGGTACTGCGCTCCTAATAAACCTTTGTTTATTTCTCCCCTGTCCCTTCCTCCCTCCTCCCTCCTCCTCCTCCTTCTTCTCCTCCTCCTCCGCTTTGCCCTGTCCCTCTGCGCAGAGCTGCCCAGCAGTCCAGGTGGTCAGTTCACGTTTCGCCCACTGCCCCCGCCTCCCCCGCCGCCCCACGCCTGCACTTGTGCTCGCCCGGCGCCCTACACTCAAGTCAGCCTGCAGAGGAAGACCATGCCCACGCGGTGCCAGGCCAGTCAGGGCGGCCAGGGGGCAGACACCAGCTCGAGCACAGACCAGGCACAGCTTCACAACAGCTGGGTGCTCAACAGCAACATTCCCCTAGAGACCAGGTAAGAGAATGCAACAAATGGAAAGGTCCCTCTTAAAGGTTATTTTCAGCATGGTGTTTTTTTTGTTTTTTTTTTGTTGTTTTTTTTTTTTGTTTTACTGTTTTTTTAACAAGTGAAAAAAAGAAAAAAGAATTTGGAACAAATGGACGGCTTAGTTCCAAAATGCTTTCAGTCCAGAACGGCAGATATGTCATTTTGCACTGAAACCCTTGAAATGAAAATACCTTGCAGGCAAACATAATGTCACTTGATTAAAGATATTTCTCTAATCCCACAAATGAGGATCATTAGATTAAAGGGGATTCTTTCATCAGGAGTTGGTAGACTTGAACAATTTCTTCAGAGTGGAATGATTAAGAATAAATGTTGGATGAAAAAATTTTGTTAGGATGGACATGTTTTGCACGTGTAGTGAGCAGGAAGTGGAACACCATGCAGGCCTCTGGGGTATTATTACAGGACTCTGCACACCATCAAAGTCATGAGGAACTTCTCAGGTTTTCTTGGGCTCTTTTCATTTTCTTACCCCCCACTGCAGAGACATTTAGCAGGGGATCTGTATCTGAGTTTATACTACCCAAAAATAAAAGTAAAATTCCATATCCAGAAGGAATCCTCTTTTTCAGGAACACATTGTGATTCCATTTTCAATTGTAGTACCCAAGAAAACATTTCCTCCAAATGCCCAGAGACGAACCGCTGGAATTTTGTCCCATCAAACAGAATTAGGCATGTGCTTGCTGCATAAGTAATAATTGATCAGAGAATTATTTAGGAGATCCTCATTTGTGGGGCTGCTTTCGAGAAGAAGCAGCAAGGTGCAAAAGAATATGTTTGCATGTTTAATGAGAGCTCGGTGCGGCAGCTGAATTCTGGTATTATGAGTGTGGATAAGATTGGCAGGCTGCCACGCCAGAAGAAGAGGTTTTAATAAGTTATGCATTAGGCCATAATTAGATCTTACCTCATTTAAAGGAAAGGAAGAATAAAATTAGATTCAGTGACAATTTAAATTAATCATTGGCAAGACATGTGTATCAATGTGAAAGACTTGTCAGAAGTGCATTGTAATTACATTACTTATCTATGTGTGTGTGTGCTTTAAATGAAGATCCACCATAAACAAAAATATACGTTTTTGTCATTTTTTTTTTCTTCGAATTGTTCAAACAATATTTGCTGAACATAAAGAACTCTCTCCCAAAGAGAGATGTGATTATAAAACACAATTTCCGCAGTGGCTCTGTATATTGGATGGTGGCTTTTTGTAGTAATACATTTTTGCATTTGGGACTTTATAGTCAAATAAGTTTAATTTGATAGTGCACTATTAGTTCTGAACCATAAAATGTAATCATATTCATAGTCAATAGAATAGTGTCCCTTCATAACATAATTCAGATATTATTGGCTCTTTCCTATTTGGCTTTTGAGGTGGAGGTGGGGGGGGGGCAAACAAAAAGTCTTCACTGCGTAACTATTTTGGGTTGGATTTAATATTCAAGCACCCTCCTCTCTTGCTCTTCTCTTCCATATTATCAGATTAACTAATATTATAATGATTTTAGATTTTCCTACTCTTACCCTGATGCTGCTATCAGCTCAATCTGAGGCGTGAGATTAAAGATTTATCAAGTATTTACAAACTTGATGCGGGGGCTCATGCCAACAGAATTATAAGTAATGCCATGACCTTATTCAAGATGGCAAAATAAAATGGATGATATCTCTTGTTGTCAAGTACACTTCCATTTTCCTTGATGCGTATTTGATGAATCTGTATTGAAATGTATTGACGTTGCGTCAGCTGAGATTAAGATTGTTTGAAGTGTGCATAGATTTCCTATTCAGCTGCATATCCGTTATGTTTCTGGAGAGGGCAGCTTGTGTAAGTGGAAGGATGCAGATATGGATATTCGATATATCTAACTGGATCTCACACTGGGTGTGTTAAGAGGCATAACAAATGTTGGGACTGTAATAAATTGACTGGTGCCCTGCCTTCTCCTCTTCCTCTTATCGCTAACAGATGAGACTACTTGAATCATACACTGTGCAGCTACACGCTGAAAGCAACTCCTAAACAGTCATACCATAAATCTGTATGTACCTGTGCACGAAGGTCTCCACACACACGAGCACGCACACACACATACACAGTCATTCACACATATCCAGGTAGAGACAGCCCCTGGGCCGTAGACTCCGACCTCCTGCGGAGCGGGAACTCTCATTTTCTTCCTGTCTCCGGGGAAATCTGCCCTCTGATATGAATTCGGAGCTTCCTGGGCGTCGCCCCTGGATATTGTCTGGCAAGATCAAAGGCAGGGAGCCAGGAAGAACAGTGAAGAATTTTTAAAAGCGCCACACAAGAAGAATAGAGTTGCACAAGCGTTGACAAATGCAATTTCTTCAGCTGGATTCTGATCCCTTCTGCTATAACGCACCTTCAGCAGAGCAATAAAAGCATCACTGTGGACTCGACCTGTGTACTGGCCTCAAAAATGTGAAAATGCTCACCTGTATTTGACATCCTTTTGTGTATGCTGGTCTTGTACAGGCATCTCTGAGACAAGCTATGTATCTTCATGTGTGTATGTGTGTGTGTGTGTGTGTGTGTCTGTGTGTGTGTGTGTGGTTGTCCTAAGTTTATCTCTGGCCTTTCAGAGTTGAACTACCATTGACCCTTAGGTGTGTGCTTGCTCCATGTGCAGCCTCCTGTGTCCCCCATCTGACTCACAGCCTTCAGCAGACGCTGGATGGGTGGATGGAGAGAGGAGGGGGGACAGACAGAGAGGGATGGATGTCATCTGTCTCAGCCACGGGGCCGCGTTTTAGACACACACGAAAAGAGAGAAACACAGAAACAGAGTAAAGATGACTGTCAAAATCCAAAGAGAGGGAATTTAAGTGAAGAAGGAAATGAAAACAGATTTTAAAAAAAGACATGTCAGTAACAAACACTATCCATCATATTGCAAATTAAGTAAATAAATGAGTCTGAAACAAGCAAAATTTTAAATAAAAAATCCCGGTGAGTGGCGTGAGATTTTCTTTCTGCACTGAAACTGTTCCTTTTGTCCTATTTTTGTCTGTTTTCATTTTGTCTAAATTAATTGATTTTATTTTTGTTCATTTTTGTATTTCTGATTACAAATTCCCTTTTGAATTGCCTCTATGTTTGAAAAGTCCTATAGAAATAAGATAACAGCTAATAATTTCTCAAATCTCCCATGCAAATCATCTTGTTTCACACATTTTCCTGTAATTTGCATGACACAAATGCTATGATCAGCTTCATTCTGTCATGCATCATGATACTCAAACTCATTTCCAGCAAAAAAAAAATCTTGAAACTCTCAAACCATTTGTAGAATTTTTGCTCCTGCTTTTAACCACAATCTGTCTTCAAGGCAGAACATGAGATAAAATGACTTCAGAAGATGGATGTGTTTTTGCCGTGCATGAGGGCAAATGGACGAAGTGTAAGGCGGGTGCAGTCTGGTGTCCAGCGACACTGTCAGTCTGCTGTCTGGCCCCACTTTAATGGCCTGTCCTCTGAGGGTCCTTCAGAGACCGCGATCCTACCAGCAGCCTGTGACCTCACACCTGCCGCTGCACGGACAGAATAGCACTCTGGCAAGCTGCACGTCTGCCCCGACATATCACACTCACAGCCGGTATTAACCCCCGGAGAGCACACAGTAACCTAGGGCAATCATTGCTGTCAGAGAATTCCAGCAGCTTCAAGATATTTTTTTGTTATGGAAAATACAAACACACACACACACACACACACACACACACACACACACACACACACTGAAGGGAAAAAACAATGAGTCATACCTGTTCTTCGCTTCTGATGTTTTCTCCAGCATACCCATGCTTTGTTTCCCTACACCAGCAGCCTTTGTTCATTTTTTGATGGAAGTCAGTGTGGCCAGAACGCGCTGGATCTGCTTATAATTGCCTGCCCAGATCCACTTTCCCAAATTGCATAATTTCCTAGCCCCGATATTTCTGCTTCCTCAAATGACACCCTCCAACCCTTGCCCTCCATTATCCAAACACAATATAGATGAAATGCTACCTAGATTAATTGCCCTTCAGTTTAGGTTCCTATCATCATCTGCCATCTAACGCGCTCTTTTTAATAATGAAAATGAACCTCATCTTCGTTTAACTAATACAGTCATATAACTTAAGTAGTCGCTTTGATGAGTTAAAAAAGGAATAGGTAAGTCATTGATCCTTGGCTGCCAGGGCTTTTTCATTCTCCTTCATATGAGTGCAGCTCTGCATTACAGTAGCTGCTCATAGTGTTGCACCAGACAGACACTGTGCCGTTTTTTTTTTGTCAAATTTGGGCTTCCTCTCTGATGAAGGGCTTAGGCTGGATATGAGATTATGGTTTAATATTGCATGACTGTATCAGCTGTAGTGTGTTGTGGATATATTCTAGAGCAGTTTGTAGCGAGCATTTTGAGGCTGTTTTCTATTGTTTAACTGGTTATAGTGTGCTAAATGTGAATAGTGTCTGTGCTTTACATTTGTCACATACTGCTCACCCCACTGAATTTATGGTGGAACAGAATATAAATTGCAAGTGGAATCATGGTGCTTAGGGACTTCCTTAAACTACCTTTCTTCCTTGATTAGCATTCTGGCTTAATCTTTGATGATGCATTACTTGCAAGTTAGAGAGAGCACTTAAATTAAAAGCACACAAATGTGGCCAAACATGTGGTATATTAAGGCTTTAACTGAATTACATACTTCTAGACAAGTGGGCCTTAGTAGGACTTTCATGCAGTTGCAAGGTGGAACAGTCTGTCATGTGTGTGATACCTGAATCCTGAGCCAGCCTGTAAGCATCATTTAAAAAATAGCAGGAAAAGGGGGTCTCTTCTAAAATCTCCCACCTTGGGGGCCATTTAAATGAGTTTCAGTCAGGCATACTTTAGAGTGAGACTGAATTCCACCGAGTGCAGATTTGCATAAATAGAATCAGAATAAGATACCAGATACCTGAGAAAAGATGATGTCTGTGCTGTGCAAAGCTAATTGAACCACTATCCTAGATAGGCCTGCATAGTAACTGTGATTGTTTCCATCTTCACACCATAATCTACTTTAGAGAGACACAAGAAGTGGTCCCAGATGGCAAGTAGTTTGTGGGACACAATGCGAAAACGGCTTCCTGCTCCTAAGATAAAAACAGCCATTAATTGACCGTCCTCTATACAGCTCCCGAGAACAGCGATCGTCCAATCATAGCTTTTCAACCGTAAACAGGCAGGTCTGACGAGTTTAGGATTTCTCCTCATTACAAGCAGCACAAGCAAAGTTCAGGGGGCTGTAGTGAAAGTGATGGTGTGTTTAAATAGTTCAGAGCACGGTGTCATTTTTTCATTACCTTTCCTAAACCTAAAACACAAGCCCAAACCTGTCTTTATCTGCTTTAACGTGAGCTGCGACTGTTAGCATGTATGGCTACCTAGCTTACAATAACCAAGCGTTTCTCCCAAGGCCAAGGAGTACAGTACACCATTAACTACATGATTGTGAGGTTACAGGTTCACCACAGCTCACTGCTCAGTATGTCAGAGTTTAGGGTAATTAGCAGCTCTGTATCTCTCTGCATTTAATTTAAGGAAGTTTGCACTCCAGCAACCCCTGTCAGTGTTACTTGAGATACTGTAAATTTTGCCAAGCACACTGTTTAATCCTCATCTTTACTGCTTTTCCCCTTTTAATGTCAAAAGTGAAAACGTACATTAGCCTAGAAGTAAGCTAAACAGCTGACTTCTCCAAACAGGAAGGAAATAAGAGTTTTATATTTTTCCTTTTACTTGGTAGAACTAATTAGCTCAACACTACAAGAGAATGCAACATTCTTCTTTATTTCTACACCTTCTATTCGATTAATTGAGGGGTGAGGATGCCACATTTAGCCATTAGCCGCAGTCTTTGAGTACTATATTGTGAACAGTATGTAGCCTCAGAACGCTTTTTATAAGTCTCCTTTTGAACCAAGTCAACTGTAAGCATTAAAAAATCGGCCAGAGACAGTGTTTTAAGCAAACTCCTGAAGCTAACGACGGCTTAATTGGCTTGCTAGTTAGAGGTGATCAACTCTGCCAGTGACGGTTGTCATTACAGCCGACAAAATCAACGGTTGCCAGTTAGAAATCAGAAGCCTGCTTTTGTCTGCCTCTGTGGCAAATCAAGTTCTCTTTGTTTCAAATGTTACTAACAATTTCCACCATTATCACTGTAATCTGCATTGTGCCGCGCGGATGACAGGTGTAGCATGGGGCTCAGCAGGTTAGATTGATTTTTTTTTCTGTGTGTGTGTGTTTGTCCCACAGACACTTCCTGTTCAAGCAAGGCTCTGGTTCTTCAGCTCTACTGTCAGGGGCAGGGCAGGGTTACCCCCTGACCTCTGGGACAGTGTACTCCCCTCCACCGCGGCCCCTCCCTCGCAGCAGCGTGACCAGACCACTGTTTACCTTCAACAAGCCTCACCGCTGCTGCAACTGGAAGTGCACGGCCCTGTCCGCGTCCCTCCTCACCCTCACCCTGGCCCTGCTGCTCACATACGTCATCGGTGAGTTACAGAGCACATCAGCCAACAGTGCAGGGTTGTCATGTGTGACAGCTCAAGAAGTTTCTGCTTTGTTTGTTCAGATTTTATTCAAGGAATGAACATTTTCAAAACAGATTGCTAGAGGAGCAAGGAAATTGGGAAGCTTGTCAAGAGACTGCCTAATTAATTCAAAACGGAATCAATAAAGAATACACAAACAAAGTCTAACAGCAATTTTTATACACATGCAGAATGTTGCAGGCATCAAGGGGTGAAAAAAAAACTAACCAAAAAAAAAGAAAAGAAAAGAAAAAAAAGAAGAAGGAAATCAATAGGGATAAAATCAGGACTGCTGAAAATTTTACACCCTTACTTTAAAGGAGTGGGCTTTAAAAGCAGCAGGTAATGTTTTTCAAATGTGACCCTCTGTGGGGTATTCGAAAATTTAAATTAGCTGTTCTAGACCAAAGCACAGCAACTGGTAATTATTCTGTGATGACACACACATCCAAAAAGTGCTACTAACTCATGCATTGTTTTTTCTCTCTCTCTCTCTCACTCACACACACACACACACACACACACACACACACACACACACTCACACACACACACACATTGAGAGCTACACAAGCTCATACATTCACCTTATTACTCTTCTGCCACTTTGTTCTTATTATATTAATCCGGCCTGCTTTGTCTTGGTTTATGACTTCATTGTGCTTTTTTTTATGTTTACATTTTATATTTGTTTATCTTGTTTTTTTTTAATAATTTATTTAATTTTTAATTTGTTTAAAGGTGAGGCCTTATTACTTACTCTCTTTTTATTTTGTTTTTATCACACCTCTACGAATTTCAACAGTGATTATTTATAAATTGCTTTGGTTTTGTCTTCTTCTTTTGCAAATAAACATAAGCTAAACTAAAGCTGATAAACGTCTACAACACCAAAGTTCAGAGGGAAATATTGCACTTTATTGTACTTATTCCTATGTGACAGCTTCAGTTGCCAGGGTTTTATATATATAGCACATAGAATGAATACGATGCACTGTTACAGATTAAACTGCCCAGCTGTATATGGAGTAGTTCATTACACTTGCAGAGGTGTTTTTCTTTCATTAGGAGTTCTTTTACTTTTCACACTTTTAAATCTGTCTTGCTAATAATACTTAAATACTTTTACTTAAGTGACATTTTCACTGCAGGATTTTACTTGTAATGGAGTATTTTATATTGCAGCATTGCTTGAGTAAGCACCATATTTCTGAGCCACTCATGAATGCAGATGAACTCCAGCTTTTATGACTGATACTAACTTAGAAATAATTTGGATCTTTAAAATCGAGAAAGTTTCGGGAGTTGTCCTGCAGTCCGGAAGATCATCAACGCAGTTTGTCAAAGTCAAATAGTAAATTTATTCATCGATCCCCTCCAATTGCACCAATTCCCTGTTCATCCTCAACCTTGGCCCGGCCCTCCACCCCAGCGCATCGTCTCCCCTCCACCGCCCCTAGTGCAGATAACCCAACCCTCCACCCAGCCAGTTCATTTCCCTCCTGTGGTGGTGCTCAAGGTCACGCCGGAGCAAGCGGGGGTTCGCATTAATCACACACACACACACACCCACGCATACATCCACGAACACACACACGTCAAAGACAGACGTCTCACACTCACACACACACACACACACACACACACACACACACACACACACACACACACACACACACACATGCACACGCACTGGCGAATCCATGCAGATTAATCCCTAGGCTGAACCATGCTATTCCATTAATGTCCCAGCCCCGGTAATTAGTGCATTAGTGAGGAGTGTGAGTGATGACTTGGAGACGACATCACCTTTTAATTGGTGTCATGCTCCACTCCTGCTTGGTAATGATTGATCTTCATGTTGACATTACCATGGCAACTGCACCAAGATGTATGGGATGTAAGCATAGATGATATGTTCGCCTGTAAATCAAAGATATTCAAATAGCAAGATTAAAGTGGTCATGGACTTAATGTCTTTGTCTGGGGGGAGAGGTTGAGACACAGGCCACCAGATGATTAGGTTCTCTCATTACATAATGATTCAGTAATTTTAATGAATTAATTAAAAGCCACTGACAGGAGGAGAGACAAAAAAAAAACCCCACTCCCTTGCTTTTTCATCTTCATCAAATAAAAGCCATGCTGACTTTTTCTGTACGTATTGATTTTGAGTCCGCCTCTCATTAAATCAGGTTCTTATTGAAGATTCATTCTTATTATCATAAATAATGCAATACAAAACAAAATTAATTTATTCCTTTTTCAAAATATGATAATGAATTTTACTTTATTCCAGATATAATCAGCTCCTATTTATTATTCTATTCTACTTTGGTAGGCGGTTGTTATATTGTACATATTTTTATTATTTTATACACATTGAAAATGTTCCTCAGTAAGGAAAACAATTTTTTTTTTATTTTCTTTTATTCATGTGTAACCACATGCTGACTTAAAACAGAAACTATTTTGACAGTTTACTAATCATTTAAGCCAGTTTTCAAATTTTCAAACATTGTGCCAGTGTCTGTGAGGATTTGATTTTCTTTGTTATAATATCTCCAGCTTTTGGAGTTCTGGTTATACACACAAAAAAAACTATTTGATTTCATTATGTAGGGAAAATTAGCTCAATTTGGGGAAATATGGCATTAATCTGAATTATCATGCAGAACCATTTTAATTATTCAACTAGCGATATAATTTCAGCGTCAGCACAATAAAACTAATAACTGTTTCCCTTGGTGATCAGTCAGGAGTGTCAATCATGCACAAAATAAGAAAGAAGAAAGAAATAACTTGATAGAACAAGAAACACAGGAGTCGGATACGTAAAGTGACTGAAAGTAAGTTACAGAAAACTATACTTAAAAACATTTATTACTACACATTGCTTACAAAGACTGACACAACAACGGCACGACAAACTACACACACAGTGATGCTACAGTGAAGGAGTAGATTAAAGGAAATATGCAGCAGGGGAATAAACAAAAATAGTGCAAACTTTTACTGGTAAAAGCAGAAACTTAAGAATCAAGTTTGGATAGAGAAGCCAGTTTTAACTTTTGGATTCACCCGGGCAGCAGAGAAGAAGCTATGCTGGTTGCGTGTCTGTGTAACTGCTGACTGAGCGTGGCGGCGGCCGGAGTGGGGAAGAAGGTGTGGAGGTGAAGATTCTGTTGAAGTTGAGATTAGCGGACAGAGAATCAAGAGAGACGCCTGGACAATCTGTGGGCAGCTCGCTCACACTCAAGTAACCATAATCACAAATGAATAAAGATCTGCCGCTCTGATGCTCATTTCTAATAGTTATGGAAATATTAATACGTGTAATAGATAAACAACCTGCAGAATTCAACTATAAATGACAGCATATCTCTAAAAGTAATAAAATCATGGCACATAATTACATGTTTTCTTGAAAGAGTCTCTGGAGTAGAGGAGAGGCCATCAGAAGAAGGGGGGCTTTGAGATATCTGGGGGGGGGTGTGTAGCTGTGAAGAGGTTATGTGTTCAACATTCGAGTGTGGCAGTTCTATCCTCTCCCTGTCAATCCAAAACTCATGTCGGAGTCCATTTCTTTTTTTTCTTTGATCTCATCTTGATATTTATTCTGTATGTGTTTTCATGAAACGCATGACCGACATTTCTAGAGGTTACCCAACGGTCAAAGCAGGGCAGCAGCCCCTGGTGCTGGAGGGGCCTGTGAAATGTCCAGTGTGGTTCCCCTCGACCATTAGTAGCTGCTTGTTAATCCGGTCTTATCTCTGCTTCCTCCAAAAACGTCTTTGATTGTCGTTGGATGTAAACACCAGGCCCGATTTGGTACCAAGTCCGAGCTGCAATTGGCCTCACAACTAATTTACAGCTGTGGGAAAGGTCCTAGGCCTTGGCTTTCAAAGGGGGGCGGGTGAATCTTTGGGGTTTGCCTGGACTGCATCACACCTCAGGGATGGCAGGTCTTGTGTTCTGCTCAAAGATATCCCACAGGCTAAAGAAACTGTAATGGCTGCTTCTTTTTTTTTTTTTTTTACAATTTTCTGCCATTTTATAGACTAAATGTTAATGGGTTATAAAAAGACAATTTCTAGATAGATTAGCAGATAATGAAAACAGACCTACATCCAAGTTGTTGCATCAATTGTCCTAACACGTCATTATACTGCATCACTGGTAAATATAGTGTGTATTGTCTGTCGGTTTCATACCGCAGATACTGCTGACTGAATCAAGACGTTTGCAACATTTAAAAAAAAAATATGACATATTCCTTTACAGTCGTGCCAAGCTGGAGCCAAACATTTCAGAATGTTGGAGACGCCCCCTCCCCTTGGTGAAAATCATCTTAACGCAGCTGTTACATTTGGCTGAATCTTCATCTTTTCTCGTGATGCTCAGCCAAACTTTGCACTGCTTGCCGCAGTCTTCCACGGTTCAGCATGTAACAGAGCTGGTAACTGATCTCAAAATGCTAAGTTGAGGCACAGGGTGACCAGTGTTGCAACAGTGAGCTCTTCGAACACTTGATATAGCTCTTCATAATTCACTAAACACATCTGACACTGATGATTTGGAGCAAATCCTCTGTTATTGACCGTTTGGAAGCAGCTCGTAGTACTCACCTCAAATTACTGCCAGTCCTGAACGCTCTTTGTTCAAGTTATGGGACTTGTTTATTAATTTGGGGAAAAATAACCCAGCGAATAATGAGGCAATAATATTATGTCTCAAATTAAGGTTTCCAATTAGCACAACAATGGGACGATGCATGATTGCAGAGATAATGCTGCGCCTAAATGATTGCAGCGGATGCCCCCTGTTGTGATTAGCTAAGACAGTCCTCCTCTCTTTCTTTACTGCCCTCTCTCGCCTCCTCCCATACCCCCTGGTGTTGCAGGGGCTGTGAATAGCTTTGTTAATTTGTTTATCTCCCAACGTACCCCTCCCTCCTGCAGTCGTAGCTTGTTATTAAGCACAACACGGCCATCAGATATGAGGAGCAGGCATTATGATAGCAAACGGGGCATTTAAGGAGAGATAGAGGACAGATTAAGATTGCATCTGTAATCTTAAAGAATATTGCTGCTGACAACACTGCAAGTAACCCATTTTCTATTTTAAACCTCATTTAAGTTCTGCCTCCGTAAAACCCACCGACTATTGCTCTATCATGCTGTCAAAAAAAAAAAGCTAATTAGGGTATTTTCTGCATTAATGAATGTCTTGCTGTTTTAAACAGTTACAATTCTCAGTTGCTGAATTGAATATGAGAAGAGGGTGGGATGTGTCAGTTATGAAAGATAATCATCTCTATGGCAACAGGGAGAAGCTTCTGATGCAAGTGAAATGAGCAAGTCAGCAGCACCCTGCAATCAAATAATCACCTCCAAATCACATTTCAGTCACTTGTACACACACAGAGACACAGACAGTGCACATTTTAAGCCAAGACCTTTTTTATAGCTCTGTTGTGCGGTACGTGAGGCTTCAGGGGCCCTGGTGGTTCCATAAAGAGCCAAATGACTCGTTAGCGGCTTTAAGTTCATTACTTTCACGCTTTTTCTTTCAGTAAATCTACTTTCACAGTTTGATGGCAATTCAAAGCATCTGCTTTAAAGGATAGCCATTAATCATGGGGGTCAAGCTCTGTTCAGTCTCCAACTGAACTCGAGTGGAAAAAAAAAAGTGCTTCTGTGTCTTTATTAGCGCTAGAATTAACAATTACTTCAATTATCAATAGATCAGCAGATTGTTTTCTCTTTTTGGTCTCCCGTGGCCCTAAAGTGATGCCTTCAAATGTCTTGTTTTTCCAAACATAGAAGAATATTAGACAAAACAACACACCCATTTTGGAAGCTTGAACCAGCAAATATTTAGCAATTTTACTTGAAGAATTACACAAGCGATTGATCAGTTATCAATAGAGTTGTATTTATTTTGTGTCAACTCATTAATCAATTAATATACTTAATTGCTTCACCTCGAATGTTTATGCATGTGTAGCCTACAGCGGGGCCAAAATGATTTGTTAATTAACTGAAGTTGTAACAAAATTAATTGACAACAATTCTGATCAACTAATCAAGTGAGTAATTTATCAAGCAAAAATTTGGAATTTTCTGCTTTCAGATGCTAATTTCAGATCAGTGTCTCTTTTATATCCCTGAACAACTTTGAGTTGTGGACTGTTGGTTAGGCAAAACAAGCAATTTGAAGATGTCACCTTGGGATTTATTAATCACAAAAAAAAAAATCTACAGAGCAATCAGTCAATTATTAGAATAATGCTCATGTTGCAACCCTAGTTAGCTTATTTAATTCAAGCCGCTTGAATTAAATAAGAGTTCTTTCAGTAAGTCGCTCCCTCTTGATCTGGATTTCTCCTCTAAATGTCCTAGCAGGCTCTGTCTGTCTGAAAGCGCCGAGCTGATCACAGTTTATCATGAATTAAGTGCTTGTGTTTATTCTGTGTTGTTGACCAGCCCGGCAACCAAGTCGAAAAATTACAACTGGGAGCTGAGGGGCCACATCATGCATACCATATATTACACCAAGAGGACCTTCACATTGAACAACAATATGTCATAAGTCATGAATGTTTAGTGCTGGTGTTCAGACTGCAAGGATCTGTGGAGAGCTTGGAGCATCAATATTGGCTTGTTTGTTGTTGGGGTTTTTTTTTGTTTTTTTTAGACCCCCGTATGCTGGAGGAAAGGAACAGGAAGGCTGAACCAATTACACAAGGAACACATTAAGCCTTGTCTAATTCAGGGCTCGTAGACAATGAACTACAACATGCAGACAGAAAGGAAAAAACTGAACAGCTGAAGCGAAATGCAGCAACAAGTGTAGCATCATTCAGCAATTAATATCAAATAGTCTAAAGACTGCTGTTGCATCATTTTCATGAGAGTAAAAATGTGTGACCACAGACGGTGCAGACGTAACACTCTTGGAAACGTAACCATTTTTCACTCCTTCAGCTGCTGCTATCACATCCTGACAGTAACAGAGGAGGTTAGGCTGGAAACACTGTTGTTCCCATGTTCCCATGCCTGCTGTCACTGTTGCTGTGCTGATGTGAGCCAAGCAGAGAGCACCTATTGGCTATTGACAGTGATGAATTATAAATCATGGCATTCATCATTAACCAAGTTGTAAGGATGGGGGGAAAAAATGAATGATAAGATTTAACATGTTAAATTTTTTAAAAGACTTGAAAAGTGTAAGCAAAGTAATTTAAAATTTGTGCAAATCTCAGTGGATGCAGTAGAGTAACAGCAGTGAACGCTTCTCTTTATAACAATGAACTGCCCCAAAATTGCAGCTGAAGCTCTATGTGTAATAGTTTTGTTTGCTCTAAAGTGTACAAGTAATTCGTGTATTAAATAAATAATATCACTTCAAATATAAATAGTTAACAGGGTGACTTAAGCTGAAAAAGCACCGCTGCTGCAGCACCTTATGTGATGTGCATCATTTGCTGCTTACCTATAGAAACTGGCAGTGCAGAGCGCCATCAGGACCGTACACAGGTCGGGACAGCGGAACTTAAATTTGAGTGTGGAGTGGACACCCGCTACTTGAACTTGATTCTCATCTGTAAAGGCGATCTTCAGAGCTATGGCTTCCCACGCAATTGCCATCGTCTTTGTGGGTCGTATAGCTCTTTACATTTCTCAACCTGAACAAGTAATGTCCCCTCGTCCATTGTACACACCTTAAAGACAGCGACAGAGACAGGGAGCGGTAATGATAGGGAAGTCAAGCTGCTACGGGAGCCGGGAAGCACAAAACAGCTTTTTCCCTGTGGAAAAAATTTCGTTTCTCAGGGGGAGCGAGCGTGGATGAACGAGTATCACAGGGTGGCACGCCACGTCTAGCCTCCGCCGGTGGGGCTGGGGGCGGTTGTACGGCTGTTTTAACACACCGTTGAGCGGCGTGTGTGACCTTTAGAAGCCATACCACCCCAACCCCCCAACAAAAAACAAAAACAACAACAACAAAAAAAAAAAAAAAACCAGAAAAGAAAAGAAAAGAAAAGAAAGGAAAAAAATGGCTGCCCTGTTTCTCCCTGGATCATCTTCATAGGATGGAAATGATTTCGTCCTCCGCTGCAACAAGGTTTGGCTTGATCAAACTAACCGTGCGTACTTTCGGTTTCGGTTAGCCTTCATTAAAATTAAAGTTAGCAGGGAACAACAGGAGAGAAAGAAAAGGAGCAAGAACCATGTTTCCGTCAGAGGAAAGGCGGGTTGCTTGCTACATTTTATCATATTTAAGTCTGCTTTATGATAGTTAACAGTCTTATGTGTTTTGTTGAGTGTGTAAATCTCTTTTGTTCTGTTTTTATAGGCAGAATAGTGGAAAAACAAAATAAACAATTAGCTTTTAATTAATTGTAATGAATAGCTAAGAAAGCACTAGAAGTTTTAGACTACAGTGTTGGTGATGGAGGGGAACCACTGTGACCCAGTGCTTGGTGGTTCATCACAGTGGCTCCCACAAATGCAGCTCATTTATGTTTCAGACATATACCGGTCGGTTGATTGAACCAGGCTTGTCTTGCATAACCAGCAGCTGTTATATGAGCTGGAAAGCTGCAGCTGATGAAAGTATAGCTGGAGAAAGTAGCTGATGCCTGCTCAAAAAGTTGCTACATTTGTTGCTAAGGCTCGTTATTGATACAAAAGTGCTAAAGGGCTCTGGAAAGTTGCCAAATCGAGTGACAAAGTTGTGAACACTGAAGGCGAGAGGAGTGTGGAGTTGAGGGCAGATGTAGGCTGAGCAGTATAGACTTTTAGAAAAAGTGTATATTAAGTATATATTAAAAATGGTACGTCCACTTTAGAGTAAATGTAAGATGTGAAAAAAACTTACCATACCATTACTAACCCATTACCAGAATTATTCAACAAGCGCTATAAGGGAATTGTCTTGTACATAGACACTATGCATCCTGTATCTGATTGAGTTGTTTTTCTTGTTGACAACACTGTTGGAAAAAAAAAAGAAAAAAAAAAGAAAGAAAGATTCAAAGTAATGTCACAGCAACCAGCCTCCTTATTTAGGTGAACAGACAATGGTATTTCGAGCCAGCACAACCTCCGGTGGACATATTGGACTGAGGTGCATGATGGAACTTTTGTCAGGCATAAGAGAAGATGACCTACATTGGTCTCAGGCTAGTAATAATCCATCCTTCTTCAGCATCACTGCTCCAGGCTCTCATCACTAGCAAACACAGCAAATCTGAACAAAGAAACTTTCTTTGGTACAGAGCTGAGAAAACATGAAAAATACTGTTACCAGTGAGGTACAGCTTTAGCTGAGGCCGATCCCTCCTACCAACACCCAATCAGGACTGATAATTATAAGTATTACGAACATTACAGCTTGATTTGGTGAAAGCCATTTAATCTGAATACTATTGAAAATATTTAACTTGTCATGAAACACATCAGTTATAAAGGCAAAAATGTGAAAAACACTAGTATGTCTCCAATTCAGTTACTGTGTGCAAAGTGATTAAGGAAATACCTCAACAAAAAGACAGGAGCGAAAAATTCCTGGGCCTAAAATTCCAATGTACCAATGGGAAGGACAAAGAGGCAAGGATATTGAACAAATCTACGTGGAAGCAAAGACATGCCCAAAATAAAAAAGATAGTCCAAGTTCAAATTGGAAATAAAGCTCAAATATGCTGATTCAGTCTGCTGAAGATCTGCTGCTTTTATTCACCCTGAACTGTGCCCCATATGCAATCAGACAGCACAATCTGCAGGCCATTGCACAGCATATTGTACTGCTCTTTGAGGTAGTTGCACTGAGTGGGATAAAAATGCTCTAAAACGTTTTGAACACTGAGTCACATCAGTTCCCAAAGCTATAGGTAGGTGGTATAGAGCACAAAGTGCAGACAAATTGAGGAATACAAAGAGCCAGCCCTGGGTAGTGATGAATATGGGTGTCTATGATGATGCTGTGTGGATTGCAGTGCATTCATTAGTGGATTTTTACATTGTATAGTTATAATAGCCTCAGTAGAGTGAGGAGTCAGAGGAGTGGGGATTGCAGTCTGTTCTGATAGCAGGTGGTGGGCAGGAGGCCAGAGACTGTGTACAGGTGAAGTCATAGGGTCGGCTGAGTCCGGTGACGGCTGTCTGGATGAAGCCGTTGAAGCGCTCAGTCGGCCGGCTCCTAATGAAATGTTACCTTCTCCCAAAGGGAAGTTTTTGAACAGGTGGTCGCCTGATTGTCTGGGATCAGCTGTGATCGTCTTCGTTGTGCTGCTCTGTCAAGGAGGGCAACCGGCAACCAATTATCTACTCAGCAATGCTGAGTGGGGTAAGAATGGCCGCTACAACTTGTTTCCAGTCGGGCCTGGGAACCAGAACCCTTTTCTATTAGCGGTGTTCTTGCTCAGCACAGTTCAGCTGGACACAAAAACACTGTCACACACCGTGACTCAATCACAGTAGAGCAAGGCTGCCGTGTTCTGCGTCGTTTATTCGCTTTAATGTCTTTGTCTCAACAGATGTTTTTAATCTGTTGCATAATTGTAGCTCATACTGAGAGGGTTTTCACATTTAAGTCATTATGTGTGTCTCAATTTGTGCGTATGTCTGTGTTTAAGGCTGTGTGTGTATGTATGTGTATGTTAAGGGCTCATTATTTTTTCAAAACAAAAAGAAAATCAGCTGATCTATTGATGTTTATTGCAGCTATTACATTTATTATATTTTTCAAAGTCAGTAATAAAAATATACGGGTTTTATTTTTAAAAATTCCCATTTGTATTCTGTCTTTTAACCATTTATTGTTTAATTACTTTTTTTTTTTTTTTTTGGTTTACAAACTTAGAATGACTCTGGCTCTCAACAAGCAGCACATTTGGGTTTTTCTCATGATTTTTCTCTACACTTTCTATTTATAGGAGCATTTTCTGGGCTTGTTTACTGTAAACTCTGGTGTTGAGGGCCTTGGAGCATGGGAAAAGAAATTCAAGGTGAAAATCGGTTGAAAATGCTCTGCTCCTTCACAAAATCTTAGTATTATTTCTGGTGCAAATCGGCAAAGAAAATGAGCCCCACATATTCTTGTATCTGAGTCCAAATGTGTGTGGATGTGTATGTGAAGATGCATGCCTGACTTGCGATCGAGTGTGTGTATAAGTGTGTATGTGTGTGTGTGTGTGCTCCTCACCCCAGCTTCTTTTCAGCCAGCTGCTTCATGCCTCATTGGGGTCTGTATTGATTGGTCCAGTTTCTCTTTGTTTTCAGTCCTCTATTTTGGTCATCTAATGCAACTCAAAGAAACCCGCTGGCCTTTGCTAAAACTGCCCTAACAGCTACAGAAGCCTTTGGTAAAATTGCTTTAAATGGCGAGACAGTCTCAAGTCAGAAAGCTCTGAATGGTGAGAGAGCCCTTTGGTAAAATGTCTTCAGAAGGTCAGAGAGGCTGCAATAGAATAGCCTCAATAGCTCCAATATTTCACCGGGCAAGAACATGCTCACACACATGCACACGGGCACACACTGTAACTCACACGTGCGCCGTTTTTTCTTTCCCATTCTCTCTATGACACTCGCATACACACACACACACACACACGTACGCGGTCACGCACCCATGCACCAACACACACAAGCACGCAGGGATTGAGCTGTATGTGACTGTGAGCGGCAGTTGTGAGTCGCTGTTTGTCTGCAGTGTTTTAGCTCTCAGTGGTGGTAGATGGTGGCTGCCGGAGGGGACTCTAACATGGCGCCGATCCCCTGCTCATTTAACACTATTCTGTCTGTTGTAACATGACTCAGCTTTCAGAGAGGGGCCAGATCCGCAAGACGGTGAGTGGGAGATAGACAGAGAGAGTGGGGGACTCTGACAGAGAGAGAGGGGGCGTGATTAGAAATGAAAGAACAACAGAGAAATGCGTGAAGCAGAAAGCTGTGATCTGTTGGACTTGGTGTACCGACGCTACCGTGACTAACTAGATGACAGTGACGGCGAGTTTTACTGGTAAATAAACACCAGGATATACAGCAAATCTCATCATTCAAGACATGGGAAGTGTGTCACCACCTCCGCTCTTCCTTTATCCCTCTTTCCGTCATTTTATCCCTTTATCCGAACAGGACTTCCCATCCCAGTTTAGCAAGGTCACACCAATGATGAGTCCCGAGGTTTATACCAGTCAAGAAATTGCTGCTACACTGCTGCTCACACACACACACACACACACACAAATTTGGAGACGAGCAAATGTCAGCAGACACACACTCATGCATGCAAACATACACACTTAAACAGTCATGACAGTGGTATTAGTAGCTTTCAAGGGGCTGGTGGAGAAGAGAAAGAAAAACACTTTAGCACCTCTTGTCTGTCAGAGTGGAGCAAGGGCCGACAGGCAAAAAGGCAGGAGGGCAGGGGGACCCTCAGGCTCTCAGTCTCTACTCTAACGTTGACTAAGACACAGATTTGTTTTATTGGCTCTGAAGTCCCTCTCCTTCACTCTCCTTCACACTTGTTTTCCCCATTTGTCTCTCCTTCTCTCTTACTCCCCTCTCTCCCTCTCCCTCCGTCTTTTATCTCCCTCTGCCCTTCTCTCTCGCTCTGCCTTTCTTTCTCCCATCCCTCAGAAGTTTTGGCTTAGCTAGAGGCTGACACAGCCATGCAGAACTCGGATGAGCAATTGCTTTTACTGTACATGCTAAACTACACACTAAATCGAATGACTGATGCTCTTGAAAGTGTTTGCTGCCGGGCAAAGCCAGCTGTAGTCTTTGGTTGTCAGATGGAATATAGTTGGCGGTTAGCTATGTGTATGAGAGAAAAGAACTTGGCAATCAGGCCTGGGTGTGTTTCCGCTTGTGCGAGAGTATTGATAAATCATTTTTAACTGACTGCGGTGCTACCTTGGCTGTAATGGTTATCGATAAGACAGTATATTCACAGTCAGTCTCATCCATTGTGTCCAGCAACCCAGCTCAGGACTGATACAGATGCATTAAACAGGAGTGCATGCACACACACACACACACACACACACACACACACACACACACACACACACACACACACACACACACGATCACAATTTTCTTTCTCTATCTCCTTCTCTTTCTCCCACCACAAGTGTGAAATCTAATCATCACTGGAGCCCACAATCATTTCTATCTAATCTGGAGACACACACATGCCTGACAACAACAATAGTAACAACGGCAGCAGCAACTGCAAGCCAGCATTATCTCTACGTCTTCCAGCTCAAATAGCCTGCTTTTAAAACCTGGCTGTCTGGGAAGACTGGTGGAGAGACTTTAGTGGTTCAGACTTGCCATTTATTACAGTCACAATAAAGATATGCCATCCATACAGCCAGGCATTCCAGCTGTTAATGTGCAACAGCTGTAGGGGAGCAGTTGTTATCTCAGCAGCCTTTCGTAACTTTATTCACAAATTTCCACCAGCTTCTGTTCTCTTATTTTTCTCCACGGTAGTTTAAGTAAACCTGAAAAAGCCACATCAAGTGCCTCTTTCTCTTACTACTGAACTGTCTCAGTCTCTGACTGCAGCCAGCGCTGTTCTCTTCAGCCTGCCACATCCTCCGCGCACATCTCGGCGGGGTAGCTGACAGCGAGGGTACAGTACAGAATCCCCTCACAGCAGTGCTGTCCTATTACCTCTGGCAGTCATCTCACTGTCACACTGATCAATGGTTCATGTGTGCGAGGGCCTCGGCCTGTTAGCTCGCTGCACTGCTGCTCGCTGTCGCCACTGTGCTGCTGCTGCCGCCGCCACTCGCGTTATAATGACTGGACTCACTCGGAGTCTCTCTCTCTCTCTCTCTAACGTGTGGCGGTTATGTTCGTTTTTGTGTGAGAGAGCAAGGGAGAAAGATGGACACTGGGAGAGAGATGGATAGACAGAGACGGGGGAACAGAGAGTGAGAGTGAAGGTTCATGCTGAGCACATGCTGCTTGTATAACTGACTGCATGCTGCGTTCAAGTGTGTCTGTGTGAGTGTGTATGTATGTTATGTGGCCACACATACCATGAAAAATTTATTAAATCCTGTAAGCAGTAGAGTTAAGAAGTGTGTGTGTGTGTGTGTGTGGGGGGGGGG
>NW_019525522.1:1610342-1613236 GCF_002814215.2 Seriola lalandi dorsalis | reverse complement strand
GGGGGGGTTAGAAACACAGGGCAAATCATATACTGTTAACTGCAACATAGCTTCCTGTCTGTTTCAATACAACAACCCGTCCACGAATGATTAAAGAAAAAGGCAAAAATGAAAAAAAACAAACAGAAACACTGAAGTTTCCAGGAAAATTAAAACAATTAAACAATATCCTACTATTATATGTTTATGTTCCAACGCTCATTTTTAATTATTTCATCTTCAATTCTGAGAAATCATGCTGTTTCCATTGTGGTATAGCAGATGGCTCTAAATACTACAACACCCATGAGCCATAGTTTCTGTTGCTATCGGGAATAAGAATTCAGTCAGTGGCAAGAATCAAAGCTGTAGCAAATTCACTTTGAACACTTTGTTGTCGCAATTGGGAACAAAATACTGTGGCATATTTACTGAATGCATCTAACTTTAACTCTGAATGTGACAGTAAATTCATTAAAATAATATGACATTTTGGGACATTTAAATAAAAAGATTGATACCACACTCATGTCACTTTAGAGGTACTGGTAGGTGGAGTTTGTTACCTGTGGAGAGCCAGGCTAGCGGTTCCTCCCCCGTCTTTATTCTAAGCTAAGCTAATCAGCTGACTTGAGAGAGGTATCAATCTTCTCACCTAACTCATGGCAAAAAAGGGACTGAGCGTATTTCCCAAAATTTGAAACCATTTCTTTTAACTGATGACTTAACCGCTAACTGCCCTTTTTTGCCTTGGGACGTAGTCTTCTGGAGGGACACTGTGTCAAAATGAGTTTTTGCTACTTAAAAAAATTTAATTTAAATCAAATTACCACAACCTCATATCACAGCAAATCTGGGGGGGGGGGGGGCTATCGAGTGTAGAAATACTGGTTAGTTACTAAGACTAGGCCAAAATGGGTTGGGGTAACATGCCTATATAGCATCAAGAGGTGCTAATCAAATATTTGACGCTGGCCCCCACTGCGGGTTAGTCTGCTCTTGTTTGCATTGTGACTGACTTCTCTAAAGAGTTTTTATGTACAAAGACGTGTACGTTTGACCTTACAGCAAACGAGACATACAGTAACACAACTGCTCCTTCGACAAACTCAAGGTCCACTCTTTTCTTTTTCTGGAGCTTATGGCAACAACATATCTTATGACAGCAACATGTCTCCATGACAACTGAGCAAACTCCGTCTGTCCATGGGCAGGCGCTTGTAAGTGGACCTTCGGATTATTATGTCAAACAATGTGTCTGAGGTCGAGAATGAACCTTCAGCAGTTGCACATCTTTTGTACTTATTCAAGCAGGCGAGTTTTATGTTCTTCCAAGAAATGCTCCAGGTGCCTGTCACCTGCAGCAAATGAATGGGACCAGGCATCCAGAACAAGTCCCACTTTAACTGTATCTCCAAATATAAACCTAAATTAAAGCCCTATTCATGTCTTAGCCTGTGGCTTTTTAAATACCCAGAATTAATATGGTCAAGTGAAAAGCAACAAACATGTCCTCTCTAGACTTAAGATTAGTGTGAGTACATCAGGTCCTCAAATGTACAAGAGCATACACACAAACTTGCACTCTCCAGCGCTATCCTCTCCTCATCACATTTACAGGTCCTTATCCAACCTCGCTTCAGTGTGTGCGTGCGTGTGTGTGTGCTCTGTGACTCTAGATGCTAAGTGTTCTAGCAAAAGGTCAACAGCCATAAAACAAGAGAGTGCGAGAGACGGAGGGAGAGAGGGGCTGATGAGCTGGAGCAGGAGGAGTGTGGTCTGAGGGGCTTTTGAGGAGGGATGGAACGGTGAAGAGGAGAAGATAGGAGAGCCCATGAGGACTGTCGCTGCAGAGTCATTACTGGAGTGGGTAACACTTGGCTAACGGAGGTGTGGGGGGCACCAGAGTACAAGGAGAGAAAGAAAAGCAATTCAGATGAGAGGAAGTGTGGATAGAATGGTGCATGAGAGATTGAATGGTGAAAATGCTAAATGTTTCAGTTTGGGAATAACTTGTTATCCCTTACCGAGCACTCTTACAGACTAATTTATGAAACCATGATAGGTTGTTCCACTCCGCTGCATAATATAATGCAGTACAAACAGTGATGATGCATACAAACCAACATTTGTAGGTGCAACACTATATTTCATGTTTAATTCTAATAGCAGAGAGTTGATAATGGGTCATATTTTAAAGGAAATCTCTGCGGTATTGTCTCTAAATCTGTCATTGTTAAATAAAATATGATTCTGACTATCATCAGTAGGTTTCTCTGCCAGTTTTTCTCCACCTGCTTCTTTTTTCTTTCTCCCACCTGTCTGCTAAATATGCAGTACTTAAAGCACCAGACAACCATAAGGGATTTTGCTGGAAACTATACCCATGAAATTGAATGTACATGGCAGATCATTTGAGTTACTGTTTGTCATACTTTTTTTTTTTTCTTTTTCGAGCATCAGAATGAGTCATCACAACTAATTTCGCACCGACGTGTTAATGAGAAAATCCCCCACATTGCATCTTTTCAAAGGAAAATTAAGAAAACTACAGTGAAGGAAAAAGAGAAAAAATTAAAATGAGTGACTCGTACCCACACTGATGGGAAGAATCTGCACGTGTCCAAGTCTGGTCTCGTCACAGGCTGACAGTTCAATTAGTCTGAATTAAATGATGCATGACGTCTCCCTCATGGCCCTAGTAATCGTCAGTGTTCTGCTTTGAAGAGCTCATATTGTGCATGAGTAGATAGCTAAACCAACAGTGGCTAGGGCTAGTCAGAAGTTGAAATGTTGAAATGTATGATTTTCTGATCCCCAAAGATGCCAGAGTGGAGCACGGGACCAAATTGGCTTCAACTCTCAGAGCTCATCATAGATTTGCTGTATTTTTCAGAGGAAATAGTCCCCCCACC
>NW_019525522.1:1533185-1610303 GCF_002814215.2 Seriola lalandi dorsalis | reverse complement strand
GCTTATGCAATGGTAAAGTGAATGCAAATGGCTTTGAACTATCTGGAGTTTTAATTAGGTATTCCTCATCAGCCGGGGCTCAAGTGTGGGTGAGTGTGTAGGTGTGCGGGTGTGTGCTGCCATGCATGCACAGATGAAAACAGCAGGGACATTAATGCTCTTGTGTGAGCTGTGCTGTACCTGTGTGATTGTGTTGGTCATGATGTATAATTGTGGATTTGTTTTTCTAAGCAGCCATTTTGTGCAAGCGCGTGTCAAGTGCTTTTTCTGGGTGTCGGCGCGGCAATCAGCAGACAGAAGACAGACAGTGAAGATGTTTGAAGTCGTTAGAAGTTCCTTACCTTGATCTGCATGCAGCAGCCATCCTCTGACTGCCACCAGCGCCTAGTAACTTTTTGATTTGAGTCTTTGCTTTTGTTTGATGTTCCGAATGTGTCAGAGGAGAAAAAACCTGCAATGATTTATTTCATTTGCTTTGTTCTTCCTATCAGCAAGGAGACATTACCTTTTTAGATTCTTTTAAAGTATAAAACTAAAGCAGTGTTGGAGTACAATCTCACATGAATGGAACCTGATGATTGGTCAGAGCAAGGTGAATGTTCTACTGAACATTTTATTGACAGACTTGCAAGACACTAATTAATTTCCTTAATGGGCAGGTGTTAGTTGTTTTTATTTAACAGCATGTTGGATTGTCGTCCTAGTAAACAGTTTTATGAGTGGGAGGGGGAACCCAGTATACTCCCATACCCTTTGTTGTTTAAAAGGCCCATATGGATTGTGAATCGGCAGCAGCTTTCAAAGCATCATTAGTCATGCATAAAAGACTGTGTTAGCGCTTTAATACCAGCCCTAGGCTCAGGCTCTGAAGATCTGCCTTAATTGCCAACCTCTGCCACGCTCAGTGTTCATGTGTACGTGCACAAACTGGACGTATCTGTCTGTGTGTGTGTGAGAGAGAGAGAGAGTTCTGTGTGCTTGTGTTCTCAGTGTATTTGCTAATTGTCCATTGTCTTGCCAGGCGCTAATAAGCACATAAACTGAGTGAAAGTTCTAAGATGGGCATTAAAGAAGATTCAGACACACCCCTGTGCATGTGTTGAATAATGATCTTTCCTCTCTGCTTTTCCTCTCCCTTTGGCTGTCACTGTGTGTCTGCGTGTCTGTGTCTGTGTCTGTGTCTGTGTCTGTGTCTGTGTGTGTGTGTGTGTGTGTGTGTGTGTGTGTGTGTGTGTAGCGGTCCACCTGTTAGGTCTGACCTGGCATCTGCGGCACGGCGAGAGCCAGCTGTATGAGAACGGCCTGAGCTCGGCGGACCATCAACAGGAGGACCGCGGCAAAACCAGACCTACCAGCTCCATCCACCTGCTGGACACACTCAACCCTGAAAACACGCACACTGGTGACAGAGGTGAGCTGACACAAACACACACACATACACACACACAGTATTGCACCACAATAACAGATGTTCTGAACTCAAGTATTGACAAGATTTGCCCGTCGGTAACAACAGAACAAATGTAATACAGCAATTTGTAAATATAAAATGTATTGAATGAACACTGGCTTAAAGCATTTCACTTCATTTCAGCACAGCTTTGCTGCTCCTTTTTTTGTAATTTCATGACAATTTTAAAGCAATAAGGCGAGTGTGTAGTTAAATCAGAGGGTGTTTCATAAATTCAGATTGCTATTTAAGACAGACTTATTTTGGTAAGTCAGACTTATTTTAAGGAAATTCAGTTTCATTAAGGTCCAAATACGTCTGACTTAAGTTACCATGGAAACATATCCCTCCAGACTAGCCTGCTCCTGGTTTCAGGGTGAACATGAGTCAGTTTGTAGTATATGAAATTGATCTCATTTTGACATGGGCTGCACTTGCTGCTTTTATTAAAATCTGAGGTCATATCTTTTTGAGTTTTAGAGGGGAACTCCACTGGTTTTTACACATCAAAGTGTGTTTACAGATTTTGGGGAGTTCTACTGCACATGTGAAAAAAAAAAAAAAACCCTCTGGAGCCACATAACTTCCTTGGAGCTTCCCGAAATCTGATAAGTTGCCGCAAATGATGTCTCTGGAGGAAGTGTCGGTTGGGGCTGAAGACTACAATTTTGAAGGGGGGGGGGGGATTCTACCAGTATGTAGTTAGAAGGACATGACATTGCTAGACCTCTGTAGCCCGCTCCTCATCTCTGCTCGAGATGGAGAAGGAGAATGTGTGGAATGAAAAAGATGATGTCTCTAGTTCTGCTACATCTGCACAGTCTTCCAGTCAGCATATGTGTTTTTAAAATGATTGCAATGAAAATAACGCCAAGAAATAACATCGAACCCAACCTGTAGCCTCATAGTGAGAAATATTTTTTATGTCGCCTGAATGAAATTACCCACGAATCAGTCTATGAAAATACAAAAGGAACAAAAATGCTAATTGTCAAATTTTCTTGGTATGACCTGGTTTTTGTCCTATTTGAAAAAAATCCTATTTGATGTTACATCCTGTACATATACATATCAATTCTCAGCATATTATGCAAAGAAAGATCACGTTACCGACATGAGACGCAAACCCAAAATATAATGTTTGCAAGCAAAGCACTGCAAAAGCTTTAGCTAACAATGGATTTTAGCATTTATTTGTGTGAACTCACCGATGGGCAACAACAAAAGCTGTTCTTTTGCTTTTGTCAAGGTAATGATTTTGTTTATTCTTGCTTTAATATTTTACTCTCCATTTCATACATTCGACAATGCTGCTTTGTGGCTGTGAGCGCCACATTTTTCCCATCGCGCTTGTGTTTTCCTCAGTGTTGAATTGATCATCAGTTCCTGATGTCAAAGTTCTGCTTTTCAAGGTCATGGAATAAACCACATATGATTTAGTCTGCTCACATTAGCTACAAGTAAGATTTATGAAGCAGGATTTTCACAATAAGCCCTGTTTTTCTGGGATAACTTTATGAAATTAAACACCCTTGGGCCCAGTCCACACATGCCCACACACTAGAAAGGTCAGCTCCAATACATCCATGAACGCAAACAGGTTACATGTTATTCTAACTCCTAAACTCATCTCAATGCTTTGCTGTTTCTTTGTCTGTCTGCTCACTTGATGAAATAGAAATTTCTGCAAGGACAAGACACTCACAAATTCTTTTGCTACAGGATTTAATTGAAACACGATTATTAAAATAGTGGCAAGACGAGAAAATCTTCTTCAAATGTAAATTCAAGCATTTAAACATGATGATTGGGCCATGTTGAGACTGACTATATACCCATTGGCATGAATTCCAATCAGTTTCTATTGCATTTGCATCCTGGCTTGCATACATAACACACTTGGCACAATGAATGTTCCAATACGTTAGAGAGACATCAGTGCAGAGATCAGCCTTGAACTGATTACTCATTTATTAGAAAGGCAAGGTAATTGGTTAATCATGTTCCTTCTTAGCTAGTACGTGACTAGAATAGCCTTTCTGCACTCGGCTGTCTCTCAACTAGCCAGAGGAATTACTAACACCAATTTAACCCCATGATATGGGACATTAATTGTGAGTGTTCCAGGTCATGAAGTCAGGCAGGACACAGCAACCTTCACGCTTAGTCTGACTCTGATGGATATTACATTGGATGCTGTTGGAGCCCATGTTCAGCACTTATACGGAGAATGTGCGAGCCAAACTGCAACCCGCTGCAATTTAGGCAACCTGGGACATCCCTAAAGCAACTGTTCTTGATGAATCCTCACATTCTGCAGATTAACACTCTCATCAGTAGCTAAATCCTCCGATAGAGCATGCGGGGGTCACGGCATTCACTTCCAAGTGTTGCGTCACAACAATCTATTGTTTCAACTGCTGTTGCTTTATGTGCTTGATGAAAGCTGGGAAATCAAAATGGACAAAGCTAAGCCTTTGATGCAGGGGGTTCAGATTATTAAAATTGGCACGGTGGAGGTGGTCCCCGGGCAGAGGAGGGCCAGAGAGATTAGAGATTAGGCTGTAATCCAGTGTGGCAGATTATCACGCTCATCCTGCTGTACCCATCACCTCTCACACCAAGAGACCACACAATCCCCTAGATTACACAGCGAAGGATGGTGAGAGGAGGCTGCAGGGAACGGAAAGGATAAAAACATGACACGGTAGGGAGGGAGAAGAGTGAGTGATGGGAGGAGAGGAGAATGATTGATTGACACCAATCACCTTGAGGGATCTATATAATTGCTGACATTAAAATAGAAATTTTAGGAAACAATTTATCAGCCAATTTCATGACTTTTGTCCACAAAACAAAGAAACAAAGCAGCAGTAAATGTCTTTTTTTTTCCACATTTGGAATAAATGACTTTATTTTTGATGCACTGCTATAAACACAAGTAGCATAACAGTGGGGGCATAAAGATAGCTGAGGAGACTGATTGGAGGATAGTTATCAGTTTCTGCTTGTTTTGATATAAACTGATGACACAGTAGGGAGAGATGAAACAAGCTCGGTGGAATGATAGGAAGGTAGTAATCTTCTTGCATTCTTGCTCATGTATTTTTAGTGGTGTTGTTTTTATGCCGACTTCAATGCCATAAAGATAGGCTTTTTGTTTGATTTGTTGGCCCTGCGCCGGAGTCAGGATCCGAAGCAGCAGAATTCTAATCTACCTTACGAGCCAGTTTGCAGCACGGCAGTAGATACTAATTGACATGTTGTGTCAGGTGCGTAAGGCTGGTGTCTTGTCGAGCTGGGCGCGCTGTGTTTTATGTTCTTTCCTGCTATCTCTCCTGCAGGTTCGAGAGATCACCAGGAGCCCTTCCTAGTCCTCCATACATAAAAGCCTCTCTAATTAGTGCTACATTAATTGCCACTCACCCCATGATAATCAACCTCGGGCTGACACTATATTGGACATGCATGCGTACGAGCATGCGGACACGCCCACAAACACACATAGAAATTCCTCTGGTGCAGATGAAAGAAGAAGTGCCCAGAGATGAAATTTTTCTGTCAGTGGATTCCCTGCCTTAATGAAGTACGTCGGAGTTTGGGAATAATATTTCACTCACCGTAGGACGGCGGATAAATTAATGATATGAAATGATACAAACTGACATACAGTAGAGCGGCATATTGCCTCATTATAATGCGGAGATGATGAAATGTGGAGCTTGTGGAATGCCATCTGAGCCTATGTGATGATTGTATAAACCACTGTATGAAAGGAGAGTTAGTGCTGAATTGTTTTCACTCTATCTGATGGTGTGGTTGGAAATGGTGAGTAGATGGATGGAATGTGACACAGACAGAGAGGAGGGCTCTTAAAGAGCACATCAATATTCTAGACTGCGTGCAGAGAGAGTGGAGGCGAGAAAGGGCTGAGCAGTGTGTACGTGTGCACAAGTGTAAGGAAGTGTGCATATTGTACGCATGTATGTGCGGAAACGAGGCGTGCGTGCGTGCGTGTGTGTGTGTGTGTGCATGAGAGAGAGAGATGTGCATGTGTTCATGCATGTGTGCAAATGCTGATGGACTGGTCCCTGTTACACTGGTCTCATTGATTTTCTCACGCTGGGATACAGTCTCAGGATGTAACACATGCATGCATAGACACACACACACACACACACACACACACACACACACACTCTGACACAAACGCAGAGAGTATAGATCATTTAGTGAACCCCCTGCTTGAGTGCCTCATCTTGAGAAAGCCTAACAGCAGCAACGTGTCTATCTGTTATTCAGCCTGCATTCAAAACATTGTATCCAAATATTGCTGAAGAAATTAAACATAATTTCAAGCTGCAGTCAGTATTTACAGTGTAGACGACACATTTTATCAAAGGCAGAGGGCTTTGTAGTACTGCCTCTTGACATTTGAGAATGGGAGATTGATGTCTTAGGCTCTGACATCAAAGAAAAAAAAAAATCAAAGTCAATTTTCATCTTTTGGGAAACAGACTAGAACTTCATTTTTGATTTGATAAAAAAATAAAAATAAAATAGTCCTTTCACGACAGTATGGGCAGCACGTGTTAAACGGGATTTTAGGTTACATGTACATATATTATATAAAGCAATTAATATTAGCTAGATTTTAAAGTCGTGACTTTTGATTTTAATTAAGTATTTTTTATATAGTTGTATTGTTACTTTTAGTTAGTATTTTTCTCTTAACAGTGGTTCCACACCCGCAGGTCAACACTTCCCCAAGTGCTCCCATAGTAATTCAAAAGATGATTAAAATATTGGTGTTTCACAAAATTATTATTTGCTTTTTCAGACTCTTCGCAAACATTTTGCTTTTTTCTTGTAAAATACTGAATACTTAAAAATCCTTCAAACGGAACAGTCTAAGAAGGAAAATGAACTCCACACCAAGGCATCTTTGCGCTTGTAATGAAGGGTCGCAAGCAGACACTGATTTCTTTAAACGGGTCACTTGTCATGAATATTACATATTCAGAGAATGACGTCATGGTGGAGTAGTTTCACTCAAAGTACTGACAGCCCACAAACTGGGGTCAGTTTCTGACTCCAGTGTTGCTAAATTCTGATTGTTGCATGGACGTATGTGACAGCTTTTTTTAGCTGAGCCCTGCCCACTTCAAGCTAGTGACAAGAGCACGGAGAAAAGAAAAAAATACAGAGATCTCTTATGTGAAATAACAAGACGGTTCTAACATTGGTGTATAAAAGTGATCCCATCGCACATAGAAGCGTACTGATTGAAACAAGTTTTCAAGTAAAAAAAGCAAAGTACTTTTACCACTGTCTTGAGGTAACTGAAGTCTTGGCTATTAAGGGACTAAGAAATGTTTGCATTTAAGTCTTCATCAAAATTAGCAGCATGGATATCTACTGAGCACTTTCTCACTCCTTCCAGGCTTTTGTCCAGACTAAATTAATACGGCAATAATAAAAAAATTTAAAAAACCACGAGTGCTTTATCTACATGTCAATTTATACAGCACATATTACATGTGTAACAATGTAAGTGCACTCGCAGTGAATGAGTTTGTGAACAGTCAGACATGTCTGTCACAGACATAGCCCGAGGCCTGATGGTAGAAGGTGAGGACGAGAGTAATGGAAGGCCCTACGGCCAAGAGCATTATCTTCTCCTGACTCTGACTGACACTCATTAGGCTGCACAGTGGAGAGAGGAGGCTGAAAGCTTATTAAGCCACCTGCTCAAAAGGCCCTTAATTGAATTCAAGTAATTATAGAGACCTTGCCCATTGTGATATTTTTATTCATCCTGCGGCAAACTCAATCTCTCTTGCATTTGGAACACTATTAATGTTGTCTGCACCAACGTGTGTGAGATTCGCACACAGGCCTATGCTTCAATATCGACTAACACTTGCACACATACACACACACACACACACACACACACACACACACACACACACACTTCCGGTCCCCCCAGACATGTCCCATCACCAAGACCCTGACTGCACTTTTAGTCTGTTCTCTGCTTCATTAGAATCTGAAGGATAATAACATTAATTGCAAAGACAGTTTAGTTCCTTCGAAAATAGATTACAGGTGTAATTGTTTTACCTGAATAACCCGTAGGCAAGAGAAATTAATTAGACCTTGTGTCCCAAGTCCTAATGTAGCTCATCTCCATCTTTGGCCTGGCGCACACACACACACACACACACACAAAGACACACTAGGCACACAAAACACTCAGAGACGCACAACAGACAGACAGATGGTCAAACTCACAACTACTTGGACTGTGGAGATGTTTGCTAGTCATTAGAAATGTGAGAAGTTAAAGGAGCAAATCTAACCATCCTAGTCCAGATGTCCTGTGGCACAGAAACCTTTCGAGGGCTAATTTAACAGAAGATTACAATGTGTACATGTGCTTGCATATTGTGGGTGAAAAGTGTCAATGAGGGCATTAACGGTATTACATGTACGCCATATCGCACCACCGCTGTAATTGGCCGAGGCAGCATCATTATTATATTGTACAGTGTGTTGGTTATAAGCAGACCTGCCCACTAGGCACGGTGTGCTTGATGGCGGACATGAATAAACTGTGCATCACTTTGATCGCCCCTTTAAACAAGCGCAACATTTTGAAATAAACCTTAACACATTTTTTGCTTACAACTTGCTTCTTCCGCCAACTAATGATGAAAAGCACAAGAGGAGATTTATGCGATGCCATTTATTTTTATTTTAAGTAACCAAGTGTGAATTTCAAGCTGCTTTTCCCTTATTAAAGATAGCAAGGTGTGAAGGAATTTTACCTCTCTGTTCGCATATTGGCTTGTTTAAGCTTGTATTCCTTTTGCCTGCCAAATAGGAATAAACAGATTTGCTGTTTTGAAAGATAGGTTTCAAAGTATGGTCTCAGGTTTTGTGCTGGGACACACACGGTTACGTTGCTGGTGGAGCACATTGATTGACAGCAGTAATCTGAGCAGCCGGGGAGGCCTGGAGGAGCCCTTGTCACGATCTGTGTGGTTTCTGCGGGACTCCCAAAAATGCCTCAATCCCCCAATCTTTTTACTGGAGCTGCAGTATTATTCTCTATTGCTATTGGAGGGGTTTTCTTCTTTCTTGCATCAGCAGCTGTAACTTGACACCGCAACCTCCTCTTTGGACATGGTCCTCTCTTCTCTCCCTCCTCCTGTTTTTCATCCTATTTTCTACAACTCCCGCCCCCCAACCCACCGCCCGTCTCCCCCAACCCCCCACCCACCCATCCTCGCGGGTGACCCAAGCAGCACTTTCTGTCCCCATGTTGCATCAGACTCAGAGAGGCGCTATACAGTAATTAGCATCAGAAGGACCTGCCTGCTCATCTGCCCGCCAGCCTGCCAGTCAGCCTGCTTGCCGTCCCGCCTGCACGCCTGCCTGCCTGCCAATGTTCTGCCAACTGCCATGCCCTATTCATGTCCTATTCATCTAGTGCTGAATAAAAGGCTGCTTTCCTCGGGACATCCATCCCTCTACTGGCCTTTATTTTTTTGTGGTGAGGCACAGGAGTGAGGATTAGCATTAAAAGGAATAGACTGCTGAGGTAGACTCGGCAGGAAGCATGAATGCATACCTTAGTTCTGCCAAGCAGCTTTTATTCTGTTTGGTAGAGATTTTAGTAGAGGGACAATTTATGCTTCTCACAGGACACCTGTCTATTTTCTCTCTTTCATTACAAACCTTTTTGAACTCTCTTTTTGTTCTCATCCCCCTCTCATCTTTCTCTCCCTTTGTCTTTTTTCCTTTTAGTCTCTCCCACTCTCATGTCACAGCTCAGTCAAGTTCAATCAATTAACCAATTAATCAATTTACTTTCTCAATCCCATAGTCCATATAAGACGAAGATAAAGAAGGATGGAAGATAAAAGAACAATCCAATGTTTTGGCATTTACTAGAATAATATTTGACATTTTGTGAGAGTAGATGTGAAATGTGAAAGATTTTGTCTGAAAGAAACAAGAGTAAGCATTTGTCACCATGCTAGCAGCTCTAGCACAGTGCTACTTTGAGCTCATGCTAGTGACGCCAGAAGCATGCTAGCTAACTGAATTAAATAGTAAAAGTTGACCATGTCTGTCATCTTCGCTTAGCTTTTTAATGTGCACCATGAATGTCTGCACAAAATTTCATGGCAATCCATCAATGCGTTTCAGTCTGGAAAGTGGTGGGCAGATAAACATGACCATGTCACCAGAACCACGCCTCTAGCACAGCTAAAAAGTAAAGTCTCACAGAGTAGAGTCACAAAGTGCTTCACAAAAGTAAAATTCTTAAAGATAGCACCATAAAAGTAGCACAGAAAAAAAACAAACATTAAAGTAACAGAACACAAAGCACAAAGAAACAGTGACAGTAGAAACAGGAGCTCCTCACAGACCTGACTTCTCTGCCTCCCTGTCTCTGTGACAGTACATGTGATATATGTCAGCTAGCCTGTGGGTGTGCATGGTGTCGCCATAATGGAGTGGTAAAGCTGCAGGCATTATAGATTGAGAGCGAGCGGCCTCGTCCATGAATCTGCCCCTAACTGTTCTTTTGCCTTTGTGGCCGTAACGATCGGCTGGCTCCCCTCTGTCACCGTATTTCCTCCATCTTAGTTTAGAAGCAGAGATATATCTCTCCATAAAGGCCGACACAAAGAGGGCTGGAGAGCCTTGCCTGCTCCCCTGCACAAAAGACTCAGGCCTGGTGGTTGATAAAGGCTTATGGAGAGGGGAGCAGCTGATGGCTAGGGACTGCTGGAAAGACCTATTCTCTTCACATACAAAGACGTGCTCTCACTCAAGACACTATCTGTGTGCCGTGACGCTGTTTTTGAATGCCGGCATGCGTGTGTGTGTGTGTGTGTGTGTGTGTGTGTGCGTGTGTGCCCCTGCACTCCTCACTTTCTCTCATCCACCCCTCTGTCTCTCCTTTTACACACATGCTAACACACACACTTTTTCTTTCTTGTTAGAAGATGCTAATACAGCACATGACAAAGCCCCGGTAGACAGCTCTCAGACAAAACACTTCCTTTTTAAAGTAGTTCATCTTTATGCAGACCCTATCCAAAGGACTGCCAAAGCAAAGTCTCTTGAAAAGCAGGATTTTTACCAGCTCTCAGTCATTCCTGATATCTATACAGTCTCACTTCATTAGTACGGCTGCTGATCACACTAATGTTTGAGGACATCAGCCTGGTTATTAATTGCTCCCTCTGATACTGAATAGAACTCCCTGTCCACCTTGATAAATCTGCAGTATGTGACTTAACACTGTCACCTGTCTGCGGCTCTTACCTGCAGAGAAGTGGGTGCGAGGCCGAGCCATCGACCGCGGCGAGGTCGACATCGGAACCCAGCAGAGCCAGGCGATCCCACCGGGACTCTTCTGGAGGTTTCATATGACTGTGCACCATCCAACCTACATCAAGTTCAACCTCTCTCTCTCACACAACGCACTGCTGGGGGTCTATGGACGCAGGAACATACCGCCTACACACACTCAGGTAAAGAAAGCTCCTGTTGTAGCATGCTGTTTGCCCAGATGGGCTTGTTTGCTTCAGCTACCTCAGATCACATCCAGACTAATGCACCTTTTTCTCTCCGCTTTGGCCTTTCATCTACACTTAGGCAGTGTTTTCGACTTTAATACTAACTCTAAAATCCTGATCTCTCTATTTCTGAACACACAGGCACCATTTTAAACACACAAAAAAAAGACTTTTTGGAGGCATGTAAATTGTATTTTGTAATTTTTACTTATTTAATTTGAGCCGACAAAAATCCATTCTGTACTCAATATATGTCATTTCTTTTGTGTGTTTCCTACTATCCACATACATTGTCTCTCTTTCTCTCTCACAATCTCTGCCTCGTACGCTCTCAATTTTGCCTGCAAGCTCACTCAACCTGACAATGTGTCATAGTGAGCCATACTTTCACCCAATCTGAAAATTGGAATGGGCTTTTGTCGATTCACAGTTTTGTCTCCAATCCAATTGCTTGTAGATTGCTTGTACAATAGAAGTAAAAAGTCGCAAGGGTCCGCTACTAACAACTGGTGATTCAGGCAGTCACTAGATTGATTCAGTAAAGTCAGTTCAGTTTGAAGATTTAGTGTTAAGGATTCATATACAGTACTAGGGAAGTAAGGAAGCGCTGTGAAAAAGGTAAATAAGCATGTCCACCTTGTTATCTTGTTTGACTTCTTCCGTAATTGAGGCAGTTTAACTCCGCTGACAGGTCAGGGGTTGTGTAGCAGTAAAACAACTTCCTGTCACCTCTAACCTTGTCTGTGATCACTCATTTTAAATATCAGTGGAGCCAGTTACACAATAACAGGTGTCAATAAACTGTATTTAGGCTTGTTTTGTCGGACAGATTTGCGAGACTGAAATAATGATTTGATCGACGTCTCAGTGCACCAGAGCAGCAATTGTTGTCTCCCTGTTAAACAGGTTGCATTTATGAGCCATGAACAAATCACTATTTTATACTTGTTCCAACAACAGCAACACAAAATGTGCAAATGAGAACAAATACATTTTGAGTTTAGCCGTATTATAAAACACAGTAAAAGAGATGATGGAGAACAGAGATTGTACTTGCTTATGCTCAGCAGAGTAATCAGGCTGTGTGTCTCCTGCTCCTAACAAACGTTGGCTGTGATGCAAAATTCTGTTGCCAACTGAAAGCGGAGGAAGAAGAGATTTTGCCTGTTTTCCCCACATGGGCAGAGATCTTCAAAAAGAGTGGATGCGCAATGTTTTCACAAGAAAACAGTGATTTCTGATTTAGTCAGCTGTGTGTCTGATTGAGTCTCAGTCTCACTCCCAGAAACAATACACACACACACACACACACACACACACACACACACTCATACGTTGTACACAGTGTAGAACAGCATTGTGTCATGCAAAAAGAACGCATACAGATGAAAATACAACACACACTGAGTCGTCTGCTTTTTAACATCAGTGCCCCCCCTGCTCTTGCCTGCATGAAGAGGTCTAATTAGCTGTTTTTGACACTAGTGTGACACACAGCCCTCAGGGGGAATAAGACTCAGCGAGTGCTTGGTAGTTCAAGGAGGTCTGAGGATGGAGAGGAAGGGAGGGGGAGACGAGGGTGGTGGGGAAAGTTAAAGAGGGTGAGAAAGAAGCAGAGAAAGGTTGAGACGGATGAAATAATAGTGTGATCCACTTGAAACCTTGGGTGGTAAAGTCTGCCCATGCTATTAGCAGCACGTCAAGTTGTTGAACCAACTGCTGTGGAACATGTGTGGTGGAGGACTGAGCTGCCATGGATGACTTTCTGTGGATTCCTGTTTTGCAGATATCCACTTCTAATGCTACTCCCCTACATGCATGTCTTGTATGTAGGCAGTTTTCCAATATATTATATATTATTTCCAATAATATTCAATTGGCAGTTTAACCCAGCAACAGCCACGCACCACTGCCCGATGCTTGGCTTGTAAATATCCATCGCATTTTTTGCAGGTTGACTTGATTGTGTCACTGTGTTGTGTTCAGTTCGACTTTGTGAAACTGCTGGATGGGAAGGCGCTGCCCAGGTCCTTGACCGATCCCATCTCAACTGCCAAAGCTCCCAAAGGCCTGCTGCTGAGCGGCCTCCAAGAAACGGGCTTCATCGAGTACATGGACCCAGGTACCTGGCACCTCGCGGTTTACAACGACGGACGCAACCTGGAGCAAGTGTTACTCCACAGCAGCCCCATCGGTGAGGAGGAAGCATTTCTTTCCTTTCTTAGACAGTTTAGTGCTAGCATGAGTATGTGTCCTCTTTTTTTACAGTTATACAGTTGTATCATATATGTATTCCACTCTTTGTAGCTCACGGTTGCTTCACTCTCGTTGTCCTTTCACCGTTTTCATCTGCTGACTTGCAGAAAGCAACAAACCACACAGGACAAAAAGAAAAAAAATGGTGGTTTAAAAAAAAAAAAAAAGTGGATTGAAACTCATTGACATTTGAAGGGAACTTTTCCTATTACAAGAGTGAGCTTGGCATGGCAACAGACAGCCGTTAGAAAGGGGAGGACAGCTCCTGTAGTAATGACAGGGCTTGCTAACTGCAGCTCATTGCTATGACACACACGGATGGCAGTGTAAATTGAAGGATGTGAATAATGCAAGAGTACGTGGCTGAATATAGACAAGTGGATAATTACCGGGGCAGTTTCTTCACTCCCACTTTGTCCAGTAACCCTTAAGAGAATACAGTATTGAAAAAGCAAAAAAAAAAATGTGTTGGGAAGTGTAGCAGCTCAGTCACATCAATGGGGGGAATTTTTATGGAGCAGACAGGTAATATGGCAATTACAGTACGCAGTATGTGATGAGTAGATACAGAAGCAATCCATGAAAAACACTGTTGTTGAATTTTTTCCCAGAGATCTTTAACTGCCCTTCCATTATGCAGTTTTTATGTCATTCAGTAAATGATAAGGAACAGAGCGCTCTCCATGCTTATTAGTTAGATATGTCTATCACCAACGTCTTAAAAACCCAAGTTGTAAGCCAATCAGTAAACAGCTCCGCAATGCCAAAACATTTGTACTGAAGACATCTTTTATCTTCATATTGACAGAGTCCTTTATATAATGACTGACAGCATGCGACAACTAAAGACAGATTTTATTTCAGAGCTGTCAAACATTTGTTGACACGTGAGCTGTCTGTAAAGTCTGGAATATACCAGACCTATTCTGAGTCACATATTTTGAGCCTAGCGGGAAACAGCAGCGTTTACAAAGAGTTAACGTTCCCTTTTTCTTTTCTTTTTTTTCTTTCTTTCTTTTTTTTTTCTATTTCCCTCTTTTCAATAATCAAAACAAATATACATGCAACAGATGGGCTGAGAATAGCAGCTCTTAGTCTGCTAAGGTTTTTCAAATAATTAATCAAGCGATTTGGCTTGAAAGAGGAAAATAATATTAATGGATTGATGTCAAAGTTCATTTCACTGCCCATTTACACCTCTAACAAGGGTTACAAACAGACACTGCGTTGTTTTGGATTCAGAAACAAACCATTGCGCTACAGTGTGATAAATTCCAATACGAGACATAGTATGCTGTAGCCCCAGAGTGGAGCTTTATGGGGAGATGGGGGAGAAATGAGATGATCTCTGTCGGGAAATTGAGCTTTTCCGCAGCAAATAGTAACTGGATACAACAAAGAAACTCAGCATAAATAAGAGAATAACAAAAGACTGTTGTAGAAATAAATAAATAAAATAAAATAAAATCAATACAATGTACAGTACAGTATGACAAGAAGGAAAATATGAGAACCTGGAGAATTGATGCTGAAGCACCAAAATATGCTTGTCCTCAAAGAACATAACATGTTCTGGTGTTTCAACAAGCTTGAGAGAGTAATGAAGTCTGTGATTACATGAGACAGAAAACGCTGTCATGGACAATCATAATAATCATCAGCCTGATAAAGGTAAAAAGAAGAAAGAAGTGAGTTGTGGCAGAACCTTCAAAGCTTCATGTGTTTGGTCAGCTGGTAACTGACCTGCATCAGTCGAAAGACATTACGCTGTTCTGTCATCTATTCACACACCATCTCACAGACACACACCATCTCACAGACACACACACACACACACACACACACACACACACACACAAACAGCCTTCAGTTACATCTCAATACACAACCAATTCAGTGCTGCTGGACAGGACAGAAAATTGTCGGTTACAAATGCTGATATACTGTGCGTAGTGTAATGTACAGTGGGGTCCCAAAGTCTGAGGCCTTTCCCATGTACTTAAATACAGTACAGTCGTTTCTCATTGATTCTGACCATCATGCATAAATGGCTCTCACATAAAAGTTGTATAAAAAGGAGAGAGAGCATCTGCTGATTTCAAAAAAGCATCATTATGTGGCAAGAGATTGAATTTTCAAGCATATTTTTGCCCTGACAAAAACAGTGGCAGATGCAGATAAAACCTTTTTTTTCCATCCTCCATAGTTATTGACATTTACCTGTGATCCACAAAAGCTCCAGCTTCATGAATTCTGCCATTTTGCCACCTCCACTCCAGCCTCATCTTCTTTAATTCTGCTCAGCCTGGACCCAGGCAGAGAGTGGTGCTTCCTGCGGGCTTATTAATTATGCATAATTGCTATACTTCACCTGTCATCACACATCCTCTCGAATATTATATCTTTTACACAACAGCCAACAAAGTATGAGAAAAAAAAAAGTTTCATGTACATAACTGGAACTTTGAACAAAAAAATAGATGATAAACAAAAGCGATGGTTAGCTAGCGGCAGTGTACTTCTAGTTAGCTGAGCAGCCATTTCATTTTTCCATCAATTCATAAAGCGCAAGGGTCATAAAGCGTGGCTGGAACTTTACGGGCTCATAAAGTACAATTGGAATGCTTATTTGACCAATCAGATCACTTGGCTGGAAGTACCCATTTTATAATAGCATTTAACTGCAATAACTTATGGCATGAGTGATTTCTAACTGGAAAGGGTTTAGTCAGTGGAAAGAGCCGAGCGGGTGTCTCACGGATGCCCGCACATGTGCACACACACACACACACACACATAGAAAGACACACACTCACACTTACTATACTGTAACAAATAAAGACATGACTCTTAATACATTACCTGTTAATTGCCTGGAGATTTTTATAGTTGAGACATTGACCTGGAGGATACAGAGCTTATATCACCGTTACAGCCCCGTGAGCCTTCTGACGGATCACTCATCTCCTCTGGTTAAAGAGAGACTTTGTGACCTTGCAGATGAGCCTTTGATCATTGTATGTGTCAGGTGCCAGATACAATATTGGAGTTTGTGTATGTGAGGCTTTTTTTTTTTTTTTTTCTCAAGAGCAAGAACAACGCACATATGGAGAAAGGTTTGTGAGCTCTCCTGACTGTGTGGGAGAAAAGATGATTGCCACTCCTTCTCTCCATCAGTGTGACGATGACAGGTGATGGAGGTGAAAATGACTTTGGTTTCTGTAGTGATGCGCTGCTGTGGAGGATAACGCGGCGCTGCCGGCTACTGGCAGGGCCTGTCTCATTAGCATGTGTCACATGCGCCTCAAGGCGGGTGTCACATAATAACTTTGCGTAAATGTGTGTGTGTGTGTGTGTGTGTATGTGTGCGCGCGTGTGCGCCAGCCATGCCACTGAAGGATTTGTCATCCATGCTCCCTGAACAGACCGAGCCAGGAGACTGCAGTGGTTTGATTCTGGACTCGGTGCCTGTTCAGAGGAGCCAAGCAGGACAGCACAGGGTCAAATAAAGGATGACATCCTTGACACCCATTTTAATTACTCTATCTGGCTTAGATAGAGCTCGCCTGGCAGAAGACAACCAGCAGCACAGTTCAGATCCCCCAACCCTGCTAGCCTCTGGGTACTTCTCCACCAGAATCTTCAATCTAGAAGTGTAGCTGACGGAGATTGGCGGGCTAATATAATGCTCTAAAAGCATAAAAGTGCTCTCCCTCTTTATCTGTCTTTGCCATGTTATCTGTACCCTGAGAATGAGATCTGACATGATGGACATATCAATGGGAGAAAAGGAGACCGGTAAAAGGAAGGCAGCTAATTGAAGTCCGATAGAGGACTATGATGAAACACATATAGCCTACAGAAGGATATGATGAAACACACATATCCAGATGAGACAAAGCGCTAGGAGGAACAAGCATCACATTGATCTTCGCCATGCTGAGAGTGCAGCTACTGTAGTGACACAGTATTACCCATTCTGCACTAACTTCTGCACTCACAATGTCAGATTTTATGTTGTTCAATCTCGTTCCAAACTGCGCCCTTGTAAACAGTTTGTTGATTAAGCCTTGATGTTTGTAAATTTGCGTGCAGTGTGTTTCCAACCTGTAATGCAGTATAATGTGCTTAGTGCTACTGAGTGTAAGTGAGTGCTTGGCCATTCCCCAGAGAGCGATAGCAGCTGGATCAGACTAATCTAATATAGCCCCTGTGTCTGGGGAGCCATCCATTTCTTATCAGATCTCTCATTCAATAACAGTGAGCTGTGCCAGCTTATGGAGTTACATGTGGAATATTTCAAGTTTGTTTTTTCTCTCTGCCTTTTATGTCTGATTTGTGAATGTGTGCGGTTGTGCAGACTCAATGGACGGTTGCTCCACGGACTGTAATGGAAATGGAGAGTGTGTGGCTGGACACTGCCACTGCTTCGCTGGATTCTTGGGTCCTGACTGTGCCAAAGGTGAGAGATATATGTTGGTGCTGACTTTCAACCAATTCCATGAAAAGACCAAACCAAGTTAGTTCATTAGTTTCAATTGTAATTGTTTCTTAAATGGGACACAATTATATATATATATGAATTTGTCAAAAGGCTCAGTAACTTTCTAAAACAGCAAACAATACTCCAACAGCAGTAAGGGTGCATTTGCAGGGTCCTATTTTCAGCTATGGATTACTAGGGATTACGTATTTGGTGTACAAGTAGATATTTATAGCACCAGGACTTCAAAATAAGACCTATCCTGTTTTCTGACCTGCTCCCCCATTTTAAATTGACAGTTGATACCATTTTTTGTTAATGAAAACTGAACACTTCCTCCATGTTTATCTGTGGTCTTGACATCTTCTATATAATGTACATTTCCACAGCACCAATTCCATCAGGGCACCAACAGAGTCATACGCAGTGCTTCAGAAAGTGTTATATTATAGCTTTAATTATCCTTGAGATGTGCTTAGAACTTGACTGGAGTCCACCTGTGGCAAACTGAGTTGATCATTTAGAAAGGCACACACCAAGGTCCCACTATTCACACTGCATGTCAGGACAAAAACCAAGACACGATTTCAAGTGTTCGAGAAACTCTCTGTAGACCTCCACAATAAAATTGTGGTGAGGCATAGATCAGAGCAAGGGTATAAAATTTCTTAAGTGTCATTTCTAAAGCTTTGAGTGTTCCCAGGAGCACAGTGGCCTCAATAATTGTGAAATGGAAGAGGTTTGGGACCACCAGGAGTCTTCCTAGAGTTTCGGAGCTTCAGACGTTCTCTGCAGAGATGGGAGAACCAGGTGGAAGAATGGCAATCTCAGCAGCACTCCAATCAGGCCTTTATAGTTGAGAGTAGAGAGGCTAGAAGCAAGCCACTTTCACTGAAAGGCACATGACAGCCCACCTGGAGTTTGCCAAACAGAATTTATAAGACCCTGAGAGCATGAGAAAAAAAGATTCTCTTGTCTGATTAGACAAAATTGAACCCTTTGAGCAGAACTCTAAGCACTATATCTGCACTATAAGCACTATATCACCAGGCACTGCTCATCACCTACAGTGAAACATGGTGGTGGTGGCAGCATCATGCTATCGGGGGGCTTCTCAGCAACAGGAACTGGGAGACTGGTCAGAATTGAGGGAGGGATTAATGCAGCTGAATACGGAGAGGTGCTTAAAGAAAACTTGCTCCACACACGACCTGAGTCTGGGGTGACTGTTCACCTTTCACCACGACACACACCAGGAGCATACAGCCAAGACAACGCTGGATAGGCTCTGGGACAAGTCTCCAACTGTCTTTGAGCCAAAGCCCAGACATAAACCCTGAAGATGGCAGTTCACAGATACTTCCCATCCAGTCTGTTGGATATTCAGAGGATCTGCATGTGTAAAGGTTGTAGAGAGTTACTCAAGAAGATTCTATAAAGTACTGAATTTAGGATCTAAAAACTTTTGTAAATGAGAGACTTCAGGTTTTGATTTGGTCGATAGGCAAAAATGGCTATTTTATCTATTTAAATCTTAAATCTACGACACAAAGTGTGCAAAACCTTTATGAAGCCACTGTATACTCATCTCTGCTCTGCTCCCAGTTTGTCTTCATCAGCAGACGTAGGGTTAACATTTTCAATCGTCTCCAGTTGCTTCCATTGTACAAGCACTGCTTAACTAGAGTCAATAAACTCATCACTTCCTGCAGAGATGTTTCACATTAAAAGCCTTCTATTGTCTCAATGCCCCCCCCCCCCGTCAGACTTTTAATGTGAAACATCGGCAGGAAGTTTTGAGTTTTATTGACAGCAACTTTAACTGAGCTTGAAAATCAGCAGAGTAGAAGCAACTGAAATCAATGAGTTTTATTTTTGACTCTCTTCCCTATTGGTGTCTCTCCTCCACTCTTCCTCCTCCTTGCGCTCTACCGCTGCCGGTTTTTCCATCCGCACTCTTCCTCTGTCCTTCTTTGTAAAATGATTGTAGTTGCATCTGTCTCATTGTGTAAAAACAGGTGATATGATATCACATCCTATAATTTATTTAGGCTCATCATTTATTTATATGCTCCTCTCATCTTTGCTCATTTTCTTTCTTCATTTTCTCAGTACATAGTGTTGGATTTAACAAAGGATCAAACAAACACATAACACATGCCCACACGCATGAATGCACCGGGCCTTCATTGCAAATTATCCCAGAAAAAAAGACATTGGTTCTGGATCGTCTTTTTAATCCATTTGAAGTCTGGAGCTGCCATACCTCCTCCAGCTGCAATGAGGAGGGGGGATGTAACTGTCAGCGCATCATCAGACACTCACTGACTTTATTCTACCTGGCTGTCATTACATTAGCCACACAGCTCTCCATCGCTGCATGGAGATAGCTCTGCTTTCCACCCTCATTCTATAAACCCCTAATGCTCTCTTTCCTAATCTTCAGTTTTCACGATTGTTTTCACGGCCTGTTCAGAGCGAGTGAGGTGACATTGGGGGGATTTTCTACAATTCCTGGGTTGCCGTGGTAGCTGGGCTCAGGTGGTGCTTGAGTAAATTGAAACAGCGTGAGGGATAAGCTGGAGAGTGTGTATGTATGTGCGTATGTGTGTAAGAGAAAGAGAGGGAGACAGAGGCTGCTTGAGGATTTGCTGAATCCGCGCTGTAGCTGAGATAAGAGAGCGTAGCCCCACTCACGGTAGGTTACTGCGGTCTCCAGCTAATATACTGCAGCACTTTGTGTGTGTGTGTGTGTGTGTGTGTGTGTGTGTGTGTGTGCATGCGTGTGCGTGTTTGCATGTGTGTACTACTAGTGTATGTGGGTGTAATCTGTGTTTGTCCTGTTGCAGACTCATGCCCCGTGTTGTGCAGCGGCAACGGCGTGTACGAGAAAGGAAGGTGTGTGTGCCTGGCGGGGTGGAAGGGGGCAGAGTGTAATGTGGAGGAAGGTCAGTGTATCGACCCCACCTGCTCCAACCACGGCTCCTGCATCCAGGGAATCTGCATATGCAGTGCTGCCTACAAGGGGGTTAACTGTGAACAAGGTAAGAAGTTTTACAGCAGAGACACACACCTCAAAATGTCAGCACACCAAAAACTGGCTCCACTTACACGCATTTAAATTAATGATTTTACTATTTTTAATTATTTAATTTCAAGCTGCACTAATCAATATCCATGTTTTGACACTGGATCAAATGACTATGTATAATTTGATAGAGGTTAGCAGCCGATTCTGCAGACTCCATCAGCCCTACATAACATTTTAATCAAGTCAAGTGAAATCAGCCAAGTCAGTTTTAATTCATATGGCCCATATACAAAACAAAATTGACCTCAAATTGCTTTCAAATGTGTACAGCATATGACACCCTCTATCCTCAGACCATCAGACTCTTAAAAAAAAAACTCAGTGAAAATATATATATTTTCCTCATAGTTTTCATTCTCTAGCAGCAAATCCACCCACATTCCAGCTGCAGCAGGCAGCTGTTTTCAGCCCACTCAGCTCCAAATGGCAGGCGGACACAGTTAGAGACTAGCTGGTGAACATATTGGAGCATTCAGCAGCTGAAGAGCCAGATATTCCCCTCAGGTGTTGGTGGAGAACAAAACTGAGCTAAAGAGAGAGTGAATATTCGACTTAACATTAATAAGGTTGCCAGAAACACAACTCGTTATGGACGCTGATAATTTTACTACCTGTCTGCTGGATGTATAGATAAGCATTGTTTGTTAACCTATTAGCCGTAACAAATCAATAAAGTAATAATATGTGAGTGGTCTGCTTGTTCAATTTCCCCCTAAGTGGCCAATAATCAGTAAATGCAGTGTTAATAATGATTTTAATTAATGATTTTACTATTTTGAATTATTTAATTTAAAGCTACGCTAATCAATATTTTTGTTTTGACACTGGATCTAATGACTATGTGTAATTTGACAGAGGTTACCACCCGATTCTCCAGACTCCATCAGTTAAAATTGCAAGTTAAAATTCAATGCAATTGCATCAATTGGCTTCAAATAAAATACATATCCATAACTTGCTCTCCCTCTTCTCAGTATCATAGTTTGACAGCGCCCATGTCAAACTGAAATCCATAAAAATCATATGTACTGCTACAATCTGCATAACTTTCTCTTTTCAGTGCCCATCAAGGATAAATGTCCATAAATCCACCTTGCAATGTCAAAAAGAAACACACTCAGATCTTACCTCAAAATCATTTCACATCAAATTTAGACTTTGTGTGCAGTATCAAAAGCAACAGACTGTTGTTTACACCCCTGGTTACAGAACTGACAGGAACTGCTCGTAGCCAATACAGCATGACTTTTCATGGTGCATGGTGCATGGACTCAAATGCAACATTTTCCTTTCTGTTACATCACCCAAAGCATTGTGGGAAGCATGGTTTCAAGAACTCAAGAAACGTTCAACCCAGACAGATACAAAAAAAAACAAAATAAAAGGAATGACACATTCTATTAAAATTGCTTTTTTTTAAATTTATTCATAATTTTACAACATCAGTAGATTTTGCATCAGTACTAAAGCACAGACTGTCTTATCAACATGGTTCTATTAAAACACGCAAACTGAGGAGATACAGCCCAAAAACCTGAACAATTGTAAAAAAACAAATAGCAAATGTATATGGTATTTACCGTTAGCCGAGACATAAATGTTAAAGTACAGTATGTGAAAACAAAGTCAAGTGGCCTAGGGTTCAGCAGTATAAATGATTTGTTTTATTTCTTTCATCATCATTCTTTCTCATCTGCTTACAGCTGCTCACTGTAAAATCACCCAATAAATTAGCAGAAAACAAACAAAGCCATATTTAAAACAATTATGATGTTACACTTGAACATAACCTGATGGCACAACGTCCTGAAGACCGCCCTGCTGTTGCCTCCAGTATCTGGGCCTTTAGAGACTGAATCAGGTGTTTGACCTTGAGCGGCGGAGCTGACCTGAGCTGAGCCGAACTATGCTGAGCTTTGGCTCGCTGCTCAGAGCTGTAATTACACACACTAACACAGTGTAGCGCGGACCACCCTGAGACACACACACACACACACACACACACACACACCCACACACAAACCAACCCATTTCACCCCTTATCAAAGCCTCAGTTCTAAGTGTCCTATGAAGTGTAATGTTGTGGAACAGATACAGGGATTGTAGCGAGGGTGGTTAACTCCTGGATGGGATGCAAAGAACACTGCTTTCATACTCGGTGAACTGATGATTATAATGAGACAGGCACCCCCACCCCACCCCCCCCACCCTTTCACTCCCCCCGCTCACCTCTGACTCATTCTTGCTTTTCCCTCTCGTCCTCCTTCTCTCCGCAGTGGACTGTGTAGACCCTCAGTGCGGCGGGCACGGCGTGTGTGTACGCGGCGAGTGCGTGTGCTCAGCAGGCTGGGCAGGAGTGAGCTGTGATGACCAGCTGCCAGCCTGTCAGGAGCAGTGTTCAGGACATGGCACCTATCTCCCTGAGTCAGACACCTGTGCCTGCCAACCCAACTGGACGGGACCAGACTGCTACACTGGTAAGACCTGAGGATTATTGTTCACACACAGAAAAAAACACTGAAAATTGCAACTGCACATCACTAGTTTGCCAGTGTTCTTGTAGCACGCATGGTCTTGCCAGATTCTATTTTCTGGGGATTTGATAGACATGAGAGAGGAATATGGATTTGAGCCACTCTGTGGAATGTGTGTGTGTGTGTGTGTGTGTGTGTGTGTGTGTGTGTGTGTGTGTGTGTGTGTGTGTGTGTGTGAGAGAGAGAGAGAGAGAGAGCGCACATGCATGTGTTTTTGCAGTCCCTTCATGCTGGTCGTAAATGAGATTTCCCCTCATGACTCTGTGACGGCAGCACTCTGGAGCCCCCCCCCCCCGCCCTCTTTACCCACCCTCCTCCCCCCTTGCAGTAGCACTCACTTTACTGTGCATTTACACTGTGACACACATACTCATGCACACAAATATTACCTTCAGCTACAGGGAGAAAAAAAGCCAGGCGAGAAAAAAAAAAGACCTCTCTTCTCACTTTGCTCCGAGGCCTTTCAGAGACTGTTACTCTGAGGAACATTCAGCTTGGCATTTAAAAGCTTGCTGATGTTTATTCAGAGTACCCATTTACCTGTACTCTAGATATTAGTTAGTGTGCTGTTCTTTGAATATAGTTCTAAAAGATTCTACCTTTACTTTTTGTTCGCACCCAGTACACTCTACACTGATGATAAAGAAAACACAGTGAGCCAGCCATTGTAGTAGACCAGTAAAGCGTGTGTACCGCAGTGTCTCAAATATAACGTGCAGCACTCTGCGGTGCACAGTGAGAAAAGTGTCCTTGTCCTTGCAGTATAAGCTGACAGCGAGGAAAATAGCCATTATAAGACCGACTTTCCACTGTCTCCACCACCTGAACTCAATGCCGGTTTTGGGAAGGATCCGCTTTACCGTGCACACAAATGATTTGAAGGCAGCTGGCATTAGCTCCAACTCTCAGGTGTATGCATGCCTTATTACAGTGATATAGCCCATGATAATGATAGACCGTGGCTGAATATCTGAGATATGAGCGGCCTCTCTCTACCTGCCGGGCTTTTAATCAAAAGGACCCAGCAATTCTACATCCTGGTCTTGTTGAAGCATAGCTAAGCTAATGTAATTCTAATAGAGAGCTGAAAAACTCTCCAACTTTAATCCACTTTTTCCTTCCTCTCCATGCTATGTATATTTAAATTGAAATAACTTTTTACTGCAGCTGGATAAGTAGTCTTTATGTGCCTCCAGCACTTTGCTCTCTTTACTGATGGATGAGGCTTTGCTTCTGCGGAGAGGGAGAGAGAGAGAGAGAGTTGGATGGCGAGGAGTGCACAGAAAAGGAAATAGACAAAAAGAGGAGCAAAGAATTTTAAAGGGATGTTGCAAGAGAAGGCGAGAGAGAGGGAGGGAAAGATATAGAGAAAAGAGAAAGCTGACAGAGACAAAGATGGAGAGATGAAGAAAAAGAAAGGGTATTAACATACCCAGCAAATCTGATCAAAATGTCAGAAAAGAATAATAGAGCTGAACTGGAGTCCCAGTAGTTTAAATATGCGGTGCAAATACGAATCATTTGGCTGTTATTATGAGTCTATTCACTCTTCTCCTCCTTAAGGGAGCTCAGCTATTAGAGGTGGGAAGATTGTGTATTGTGAGAAAGTAGACTTTTTTAGCCTCTGAGGTTATCCTCTTCTATCGCTTGTTTTTTTTTTTTCTCTCTCACCTATATCCGATGGCTCACCCCCAATTCTGAATTTTTAAACTTTTTTTCCTCCTCTCTCCGTGTCCCCTGTGCCTTTTTTTACCTTTTCCATTCTTCCAACGCTCAATTCCTCCATCTGTTCCCCTCCCTCTCATTCTCTCTTCCTCTCACACTTACACGCTTTTTTCTCACGTATATCCCCACCCACCTGTTTGGCAGAGCTGTGCCCGGTGCCATGTGGCAGCCATGGTGTTTGCTCAGAGGGCCAGTGCCAGTGCGAGGAGGGCTGGACCGGCGCTGCGTGTGACCAGAGAGCATGCCACCCTCGCTGCGAAGAACACGGCCAGTGCCACGACGGGACCTGCATCTGCCAGCCTGGCTGGGAGGGAGAGCACTGTAACATTGGTGAGCTGTGTGTTGTGTTGAGCATGTGGGAGTGTTGAATTATTCCCTGTGATATTTTGATTAGTATGATTAATAGGATAAAAAAAAGTTGTGACTGTGGTTGGATTAATTTCCTTCTACAATTTCATTTTCTTGACCAATTCTCACTTCTTTTTTTTCTCCACAGTTACTCATGATTTGGACGTCGTTGTGAAAGGTAATTTATCTTTATTTTAGGATTTAAATTTCATATTGTGCACTTCCAACATTGTCACAAATACCAAAAGTGTGTGTGTGTGTGTGTGTGTGTGTGTGTGTGTGTGTGTGTGTGCGCACATGTGCATTTTTCAGATGGCTGCCCAGGGTTGTGCAGCGGGCATGGGCGCTGTACCCTGGAGCAGAGCGGCTGGCGTTGCGTCTGCCAGGCTGGATGGAGTGGGCCTGGATGCAGCGTTGTCATGGAAACTGACTGCAGTGATGGAACAGACAACGACGGAGGTGACATTCTAACATCATCTATCATTTTCTATCTCTTTTTATCTTTCTTACCTCCTTCACTTCTGTCTTTTTGAGCAGATTGTCCATTCCATTCCATTACTTCTCCTCCTGTTTCTCCTGCCGAAAAATCTGCCTCATTGTTCCCCCCCTTCATCCCTCTGTGTTGTCCCAGTCCTGCTGAGGCTCCTGTAGAGTCCTGCTGGTCATTATTATACTGAATATGTATTTGTGTGTGTGTTTGAGTGTGTGCGCGTGTGCATATGTGCAAGTGTCTATGTCGGTTTTTCCTCTTATCACAGCTAAATGTCTAATATGCATACCACCTGCTAGGATAAAAGGCACTCAGTGAAATTTTCAAAAGTTTAAATACAGCAAACCATGCAGAATAGATTTCTGCTTCTTTGGTTTTGAGGTATGTGGTGACAGGTGAGAGGTGTGCGTGTGTTGCTCAGCCTCATAGCTGTGTTTTTCTATCCTCATGTGTAGAGACAAGAAAGCAACATTTCCACAGTAACGGGGGTGCTGCTTATTACAATCATTTCCTCATCATATCATCTGCAGCTCTTCTCCAACACATAACAACAAGTTTTAAAAACATAGTGCAGTATTACATTGTTTTCAATTGTGCCCATTCACAAACTCCCATCAAATATTCATTATGGACATGCCTGTTAAGCCGCTGCTGTAATCCATCATGGCAAACAAGGTAGTGTCGCTTTTGTTTGTAGGAAAAGCTTCTTTGTATGTTTTTTTTTTTTTTTTTCTCTTTGTCCCTAAATGCAGCTGCTGAAATTTCACTCTGTCCATTAATATTAACAGCCAAATGTAACCACTGCAATTTGCGCTTTCTACACTGTGCACAGCTGACTAAGGCTCATATGGAACAACACCCAAAAACAAATACACACAGTGAAGGCACCGTTTAGTGGTTCAGCATAGGCTGTTTGTGAATGCGTGTGCAGCAGCTGGTCAAAATGACTCGGCAGATGCGGCAAGCAGCGACAAGGTAAACCTACGTAACTTCGCTAAAAGAAAATCTTTTACTTACTATTCACACTGTTGTGTAGCCTATTCCATCCACTGCCATAATACCTGCTCATTTCACATTAATTACTCAGGTTGGGCAGAATGTATGATCGTGTACTCAATTACTGACGTAAACCTTGTGCAAAAACATTGCACTTGTGCACAGGTCGGCACCCCAATCAGGATATGAATAAAACTATTTCAGTTTATTTGTGCACACTAAATGAAGATTTTTGCACAAACCACTTTTGAGCAATTAAATGTTAAACTTTTAAGGATAGACCTATATCAGCACCCCATTAACGGCCAAATGCCTTGAATTAATGGAGCAAAAAAGTTGGGTTTGTTTGCACAATCGTATACAAACGATGTGCAAACGAATGATTGGCCACTTTGGACGTTAATGGGGTGCTGAGGCCTATGATTAAAATGTAATGTTTAATTTTTCAAAAACGGTGCACAAATGAGCTTAATTGGTGTCATTGATATCATGATTGCCAACTTTGTCGATGAACAAACTGGTGCAACTTTGTCCTGCACACTTAACTTGTTAGTCAAATCATATTTGAATTTTCTTATCAGTCTGTGTTGAGGCATTTCATTCTTCAACATGTAATACTACAGCTGCCTTGGCCTCCAGAACCCTTCAAGTGTCTAAAGCTCAGTACATTAACACACACACGACAAGGCGTACATGAACAGCGGCGTTTCAGTCAGCACACACAGCAGCAGGAAACCTCAAACACATATAAAGTTGTTTTGTCATCGCTTTTTCAGGCTGTGGTGCGAGGTGCTGTTGCTGCAATGTAACCTTATTTTTTTCCTGCACATTGTTTACCAAAGATACATGACTGACTGAGCCAACACTTCAGAAAAACAGTGTAGATGGCTGCTCAAAAAGTGAATTACAGGCCCCTACTCTGGATTATAACCTCGCAGCCATGCAATAAAAAATGTCTTGTGGACTATAAAACTATGGGCTGAATAAAGGGAACGAGTCACAGCAGGACTGTGGCCTGCCAACAGTGTAGGCACTAATGGTTATGTGTCTGTATTATATTAATGGATTATGCTCTGTGTCATTGTTCTGAATATTTTTTGTTACTAATGTGTGTTTCATCTATGGTCTTTCAGGAATAAATAACAATAATAATCATGACAACAGTAAAAGGATTGTCACTGTGCATTTAATAATTTTTACACATCGTATATATGATTTAATTCAGTCACACCTTAAACAAACTCTCATTTTGCCTCCTGATTTCACACATAAAGATCAGTTTACCGGTCACTGGGTGAACTACTCAGTCTGTGAAAACAGTTGGATAATGTCTTTCTTTTTTTTCCATCAATTTGAAAATATCAATAAAGATATCGATATTTTCATTGATTCGATATTTTCCACATCCAACAATAAAGAAGCAAAGGTGTTCGCATCCAGTATGAATGAATATATCAAAACCAAGTAGATCATAGTCCCAACATTATATAGATAGTGACAAAATGTAAACAACAACAATAATGTCAAACCTACAAACATGCAGTAGTTCATAGAAAACACAGCATTTGAATATTAAAAAGGAATTATAGTAAGTAAAGTATTTCACACAACTACCAAGGACCACTTATATTTACACCTCATCACACCAAATCTGTATCCTCCATATACAGTATAAAAGGACCCAAATGTTTTCAAAGAGTGAGCGTTTATGATGATTACTTTTATTACTTTTTATCACTATTATTAAAACGTAAAACAACAAAATGTTGTTTTCAAATAAACAACATACTACGTAACATCTACGTTATTGGTGAACTTTCGAGGTTGCTGGCAGGCAGATTTTCTTACCTTTTAACAGAGCCAGACTTTCTGTGTCCTTTTGCTAAGCTAAGCTAACCGGCTGCTGGCTGCAGGCTTGTTCTGAATGGACAGATATGAGAGGGGTATCACTCTTGTCATCTAACTCTCGGCAAGAAAGCAAAGAGTCATATTTTCCAAAATGTCAAAATATTCCATTGGCAGGCCTGGGAGGTCTCACAGAAAGGTGCTTTTGAATTTTATTACGGGAAGTGTGCCTTTTAGCCCCAGTGTGGGTACACACTTCCCATAATATATAGCTCTGCTGCCTTGATTATGACCATTTTTCCTGTCTTTTATGAGTCACCCAGCATTATGTATAACACCAGGCAAGTGTTATACTAAAATGCTGGACAAGCCCATTGATACATATGTGTTGATTTGATTTGATCATGTTTTCTTTCTCTCTGTATGAGTAGGTTGAGGAGAAGCACTAGAGGTTGAGGTGATGAGTGGGTGGATTAAGAGCAGGCATGATATATATGGCATTATATGCAAAAGAGAATTCAGTATATGCACGCTGTATGGCATTACAGTAAATGGTATTATGATGCCGTATGAATATTGATGAATCTCCTCACGTGTCTGTACTATAGGTACAAAACTGTGCAGTTTAGGTATGATAATGCTACGGTAAGACTCACTGACAAAGCCGTATGGAGACCGTTTACACTTCTCTTATCTTTCTATCCTTCCACCTCTGTGCACAGCTTTTCAAATACCATAATTTTCTACCACACAATTCAGCCATCTCCCTTAATTGGCAGATATACTGTAGGCTCTCATAGCCCTCTCTCAGAGTAATCTTTTTGTCTCTGAAGATAGACAGAGATGGAAAGATGCTATCACAAGTAATCAGAGAGTAAAGAGGAACTTTAAAGAGAGAGTTTCAATTATTCTGCCTGGATGGGAGAGAGGAGTGCACGTATTGTTCTTCCTCGTGAAAAAACAGTATTTATTCCACACACAAAGCAGAGAAATCACATGCACATCTATACTTAAAACCTACATTTCACTGTGCTTCTCTGTGCCTAATCTTTAATAGCCATGCCTGCGTAATACGCTACAGACCTGTGTGTTCTTTTAATAACAAGTAACAGTGTGCTTTCAAGCTGAAGTAGTGAATCTTATGGAAATCAACCATTGTACTATTCTACCTCGGTAGAAGGAGGTTATAATAGAATATTGTTGGCCTTTAGCTCTCTGCTCTGTGGTCAGATGCATTTAAATGTCAGCAGTGTTTCCTGCCTTTTCAGGAACAGGCTTGAAATGGGAAACACAAATGCTAGCCTGGCTCCTATTACCTGCCGCATTGGCTGGTGTCCGCGGCCCATTGTTTACGCCGGACTTTTATAGACCACATTCAAATAATGAATGGTGATTCGGGTCTGATTTATAGCAACAGATGCTACAATCGTGCACTGATGGCCCCTGATGAATCTCATTTGATTGATACTCGTGATAATGATGATACATGTGCGATTCATCGTTGTAGATCAGATCACTGTAGCGGAGTTTCTCACCTGCCAGCGGTGCAGTTCTGAGGTTTTATGGTTCCTTCTTCTTGTCTTTCTGCTGCACATATATACAGCACCTTGACCTTTAAGAAAAGAAACGTGTTCTCAGCACCTTTGTCACTTAAATCTCCATCCTTCATTACTATGCATAATAAAGACGCTAATGTCTTGCCTATATTAACTGTGTAAACTCAAGTACCCGCTAAACATTTCCTCACATAATATTGCATGTGAATGTGTGTTTAATTTTATTTTAACTGTCTCATTTTATTTCATTTTTAAACTCCCTGTCCATTTCAGATGGCCTGATGGACTGCGTGGACCCCGACTGCTGCGAGCAGCTGAGCTGTGGCTCTGACCCCTTGTGCCACGGCTCGGCCGACCCCTTGGCCCTGTTGCAGCAGAGCCCGCTGACCCCCACCACGCCGCCCTCACCCACCAGCACACACACACACAGCTTCTACCGCCGCATACGCTTCCTCCTTGGCAAGGCAGCCACACACACTCTCCCTGGAGATGTGCCCTTTGATACCAGGTATGTGCTTGTTTACTCTTTGCTCGCCTGAGTCTGAATAGCCTCATGTATTTGCTTTGTGTGTCTGTGTCCTTGAGTTGTCCTGCTGCACTGTATATTCAAAGACATAAGTAGTCAGTAATGAAGTAAATGTGTCTGTATTAATGCATTTAATCGCCAATTGCCTGTTATTTGTTTAATGAGAGTGTGTGTTTGCATGTGAATGAGGCTCTTCGTGCGTTCACATGCCTTTGCACACATCTTAGTAATCTGTGTTCCCCTGGAGATTAGCAGTCACATGGCAGTGCAGTGTCGTCCGCTATCAGTGTCAGGCTGCAACTGCAGAGTATTTCTTTGTTACATATTTATGCTTAATGTGTCATTCAGTTACACCAGTCGTAAAGGTGTCACCATAAATTTTTCAGTGGCCTCTCACTGCCATCCAACAGAGGAAATACATCTTGCCGGCGTGATGATGACCCAGAAAGTTCAGTTTGGAAAACAAGAAGTGATGCCTCTGAAAAAAATGAGAAGGGGCATTTTTTCCCTGGTTCACTTGTGGAATAAACAAATAAATTAATTATGTGAACGTTTTTTTCCTAGGGGAAATCGATGGCAGCTTTCAGGGCAGGAGTAACAAACGGGGCAACACAGCCACCCGGAGAAACCTCACTATCCTTCATTTATCCCTCTTCTGGAGTAACAGATAGGCTCCATCAGTGAACCTGTGTGTGTGTGTGTGTGTGTGTGTGTGTGTGTGTGTGTGTGTGTGTGTGTGTGACACATGTGGGTCTAAATCTGTCTTCATTTGAACAGTTCAGCGATTATTCCAGGTTTGAGCAGTGTATTTCACACTTTACCTGCAAAATCAAGATGAATATTTTAAAACAGCGCAGATATGACTGATAGTTTATGGGCTATGTAAAGAACAACACAGCCCTTTTGCTGCAGGTACCACTGTCACTGTAATATAAACATGATGTGGAAGTTTTGCTTTTAATATGACAGGGTGTTGAAAGGTTTTACTGTGGGTGAAGCTATATTTATGGTCCTTGTATCCTGGCAATCTCTGGCAGATTTCTCTGTGCTACAGAAGGGAATTGTACTGAGCAGAATAAATGCAGTTGCTTTCTCTTCACGCACAAGGTTGTTTGGCTAGTGCATCACAATATGCCTTTCTCTTCAAACAATGATTATGTTCTCCATCATTGTAAACCTGTCATCTCTCCCCCTCTTTGTCTCTCCCTGCTTCCCGTCTTTGTTTTTCCAGTCGGGTAGCGGTAATTCGAGGTAGTGTCGTGTTGCAGGACGGCTCTCCTCTGGTTGGAGTCAACATCACCTTCCCACAGCATCCAGAGTATGGTTACACTATCAGCAGGCAGGATGGAAGGTACAGGCACAAATACAAGATACACATTTGTCTGTTTCTTTTTGTCTTCCTCCAGTCTTATTCTGTTTTACTCTCATTTATCTCTAGTTTTGACTTGGTGACCTTGGGCGCAATGTCTATGACCTTGATGTTCCAGCGCCCGCCCTTCCTCCCACAAACACGCACCATCTGGACGCCAAACAACAACTTCCTGGTTCTGGATCAGGTTACCATGTCCAGGGAGGAAGCTCAAACTCCTAAATGTGACATCAGGAGTGTTTTGAGTCCCTACCCGCTGGTCCTGCCCTACCCTCTTCCCAGATACACGGGAGCATGTGCAGAGAAGGGACCAGCTGTACCTGAGCTTCAGGTACTGTCCACTTTGCTTTGCTAGCAGCTGTGTGACGCTGGTGCTTTGTGCTGAAAGCTAATACGCGAACCGATTCATAATGACAGTGCTAACATGCTAATGTTTAGCAGCAATGTTTATAATGTTTACTGTTTTTGCCACCTTAGTTCAGCGTGTTAACATGCTAACCTTTTCTAGTTAATACTAAAGACAATGTACAGCTGAGGCTGGCAGGAATAGAGCTGAATCAATAAGTCGACAAATGGATTAGACTGAAACTACTGCAGCTAATTATTTTGATAATCATTTAATTGTTTAATTGTTGTTTGCAGGTTGCTTTTCTCTGCTTAATATCATTGTAAACAGAAGGTCTTTGGGTTTTGGACAAGACTGAACTTCACCTTGGACATTTTATAGACCTAAATATAAAAGTTCTGGAAATCATGAGCTAGCATGAGACCACCACTCTCCACAACTCCCTCCCTCTTCCTGCTCTCTTACGCTCCGCCTAGCCCTTCACCTACATCCTCGCCATAGTCCATCTCTGCTAACGCTGGAATCTGAAGCCTGCTAGACTATGGGTCAGCCATAGCGATGTCTTCCAGTAGCTAACACTAGCTTAAGGCCTTGGTGCGACAGGAGCAGTAGACCAGAAACATGTTCATGTATTGATTGGCAGCTGTGAGCTCCCACCCATGACTTTGGCCGTCTCTGATTGGTTATAAGGGTGAGGCTCACCCAAAAATATAAGGAATATTTCTGCACTGCTGTCAGGCTGTTCAATGGGTCTGTGTCACAGAAGCCTTTGACAGCACCTCTTCACACTGATACATTTTGAAGCATATTCCAGCAAAAAAAAATCATCAAAATAATCTTTAGTTGCAGCCTTAGATGGAAATGTCATTAGACTTACAGTTGTTTGGTGATAAGTGTTGTGTTGGACAAATAAAAGCACAAGCATGGGTAAAAACCTGCATGTAACAACACACTCTAATGTGTACAGATGTCAGTCAGTGAGAGTGATGCTCAGACTCAATTTGTAACAGCTCAGCAACAAACCAACCTGGTCTCATGGGATTTTGCAAATATAGCTCAGTTCATATTTGCATGATGCAAATATGAACTGAGCTAAAAAAAATGATCAAAATGCAAATTTGTGCTCCATCCATATACTTCCCCACCACAAAAGCAAATTAGGTGTCTGAAGGTCAGGTGTGGAGGTCAGACTGGTGATTACGTATTCACCCTTCAATGTGGCTCCAAATGTATTTTTTTCACTGTGACCACCAAGATTTTATTTCAGCTCCAACTAAAATTCTTGGTGCACAGAAAGTTGTTTTCCTGTTACCTGGACACATGATAGACTGCAGAAAATGTCATATCCAATATGTGCTATGGTCACACCATCCTTTTGTGGCAGAGGAAAGAAATAACTTTTTATTTGTACATATAACTCATACCCACAACACATCATCTGTTCTTTTGAGTTCAGCCTCATTTTACAAAATCAGATGATTGGAACCAACAGATCATTAAAATGAGGGAACATTTTATACCCCAAACAGGCAGCAAGCAAATAAATGGAAAGAACAGTACTTAATGTTCACAGTGAGCTTAGCAACACCCACAGTGTTCACCTGTGTTAATAAAAGGAATCAAAGGATTTTGACTTTTGATAAAAATGTATCGTCGTCTAACAGATAATTTGATTTGAGGTAATCACTGACTGAAATGGCATGATGTTATCAAACAGAAATATTGTGATGGATGAACAAATGTTTCCTCCGGTGGCTTGTTAAATGTTTATGAAGGATGAACGTTATGTTTTATTTGCTAGTCTGTAAGGTATATGAAGCATAATCATTTTTCCACCTTTTTCATTACAAGAAAACCTTCACGGTACAGACGGATCTCATCATTCACACTTTATTTCATCCATCACAATACGGCTGCAATGAACAATTGTTTTCAGTTAATTTGCAGTTTATTTTCCACATTAATAGCTTAATCATTTTGTCTATGAAAAAAAATTGTAAAATGCCTGCTATAATTACCCAGAGCACAAGATGATGAATTCATATTCATATTGCTGGTTAACATTATTTGATATAGCTGTACCTGCCAATAACACTTATTGTGTTAGCTCATTATTCAAATGCAAAGCAAAGATAAAACCTTTTTTACTAAGTTATTCTCTCCTATATTTCTCACTCTGATCTTCATCATGTCCTCCCCAGGCAGTGCAAGAAGAAGTTTCAATCCCAGGAGACTTTGTGAAGCTGAACTATTTGAGCACCCGTGCTGCTGGGTACCTCTCCCTGCTGCGGATCCTCCTCACACCTCCTTCCCCGTCATCCCCTGTCTCCCCACTGGGCGGTCTGTCCAAGGTGCACGTCCGTGCGTCAGTCCAGGGAAGGTTGTACCAGCGTTGGTATCCTGCTGGGCCTGGTCTGGTCCATAGGCTGGTGTGGAACAAGACTGATGTTTATGGCCAGGAAGTCTGGGGCCTCACTCATGCAACGGGTAGGTAGGAAATGAAATACAATGGTTCCCATCCACAAATGTGTTCCTTTTTCTATCTTAAATAAGAAAAAAGACATGTGTTGTATGTGATGTCCTCTGTCTCTCCTCTTTTCATGTAATCTCTGTACTCTCTGTAGAATAAAGGCAAATATCAGAAAACATCTGGGTTATGAAAAGTGTGCAAACTACTGATTTCATCTCACTCACATGAATTATAAATGAACATCTGCTAAAAAACAGAAACATTCAAATAGTCTCAGATTCGTTGAGGACAGCAGCAGCTGTCTGGGCCATGTGGAAACCATCTGACGTGTGGAAATATAATAAGAACATAAGACCATAAATGATGATAATTCGTTTCTTATATTAGTCCTCCTGCAAATGTAATAAGTTGATTTATGTGATTAAAGGGAGTTTTAGGTAAGTTGCCAGTATTATTGAGTTAGACCAGACAATTAGTACCACTCATGTCCGTGTGTAAAGTACAGCAATTAGCTTAGATTAGCATAAAGACTGGAAGCAGTGGGAAACGGCTTGCCTGGCTGTGTACAGAATAGTGCTTTCACGATGTCAGATTTCCACGACACAGTTATTGTGGGCAAAATAATTCACGCTAAAGATATTATCGCGATATCTATAAAAAACTAAAAATAATATGTCTCTTTTTTGGCAAATTAATTAGACTTGAATACGAGTGCAGGGAGGTGGAGAGAGAGTCTGTAACCACAACTGTACAAAAGTGTGCAAAAAGAACAATTACATTTAATGGATAGAAAAGGCAACCAGATGGTATGATAAACAAAGGATCCTCAAGGCCTAACATCTGCCATATATATATATATATTTTTTTTTTTTCATTTGTGCATTATTAACACAATATCAACAATGTTTTTAATGTCACGGCCATCGCCAGTACTAGTATGTTGTGATATCTCTAGTGCAGTTTTTAAAAAATTGTCTGTGAACATCTCTGAAGTTCACTATTCAGTGAGTTGGTATCTTTTAAATCCTCAATGTGAACAAATTATGGTTTTACTGGGAGTTAAGTGCTGTAATTGACTTTGGAGGGTTCTTGGCAGAGACCCTAGCCACTTCTTAGCCGCTGTGTCGTACAAATAGTTACAGCGTACACCATATAACCTTATCTTGTTGTTTTTACACAGTGTCCCCATTTCCAGTCTTTATGCTAAGCTAAGCTAATTGCCTCCTTGCAATAGTTGCATAGTTAAAGCGCAGACATGAGAGCGGTATGAATCTCCACGAGATAAACAACTAAGGATACTTCCCAAAATATTTGAACATTCCTTACAACAGGACTCGAGTTTTCATGGAAAAGTGGATTTTACAGCTTAGTCTCGTTAGCACTGTCTTTCCAGCCTTTTAAATAAAATGTTTTGGTCAGCTGTGTTGAATGCTCAAATACAAACTAGGACAGAAATATTGTTGTTATCCACAGTAACTCTTAGGTCTTTGAGAGACTGCTTAGCACAAAAGCCTGATTGGAATTCGTCACATAAATGATTGACCATTCAGCAGGTAATCAGTCTCCTACTGAGAAATTAAAAATTGGAGATTGCCTGATTATGAAAAAAAATTATTATAGCTTTATCTGGATTTAGTTTATTGAATAATTGGTTTGACAACTGCAGCTTTACCAGCTTGCAACAAAGCGTTCACTATCGTTAAAATATCACAGGCCAGGAAATTAAAAAGTTGTAACAAACACAGTGGGAAGTGGATGACGTGAACAAGGGAACAACAAACTGTTTAGATTTTGTGCGACCTCTGCAGGACCTTCAGGACTGACAGAGGAGAAGAGTTGTATTGAGGTGGAGGAATAGCAGGATGGATGGTTCCACAAATATACCATGGAGTACCTGGCAGTAAAGATAATGTCTGCAGTGGCAGAGCGATACTGTCAAAAGTCTGGATAGTTTTGACAGAACTGGCTCTATGGAGTCAGGTGTGTGCACATGCTAAACGCAAATATGTGCATGGAAAGTTTTCACGGATGTGTCCCGTTTCTCTTTCTCACCAGGGTCGTCTCCCACCTGTGCAAAAAAGATATACTGGATATAGAACTGTTACTGTTATTGCACTTTGGGCTCATTATGGGAAAAAAACAGCCATTTTAAAGATGCCATAAAGGCTTAAACCTTTGAACTTTCTATTGGTAATATGAGAGATTATGTTTCCACTATCTGTGTTCACCACTTTTTCTTTGTGGAAGGTTGTAGACAAACAGTGGAGCTGCGAGCGAGAGCTTTCCATAAGCACTGAGATATCGCAGGCATACCAGAAGCTTTGTCCACTCAAGTGTATGGTCTCGTACACAGATTGCATCTCTGCATCCCTAGGCCTTCCCTTGATCCATCCCCTCCTCCCTCTCCTTATCTGCCAGAGCTGCATTTCATCTGCTCCAGCTCTCTCACCTTTTCTCAACTCAAATGATCTTGTTTTCTTATTTGCCCTGCTTTGCCAAGCCACCTCCCTCTCTGCCCTTCTTACCCCCTTTCCTCGTCTGCCGTCTTCCTCTACCCTCATAGTGTTTCCTGTGTTTCTGTCCTCTCCTGAACTCTCTTTTCTTCCCTTCCCTGCTTGTTATTTCCTCCATTCTCTCTGATCTCCCCTGTTACCTCTCTCCTGTTTTCCTCTGCCCTCCCTTGTTCTCTCTTCTCTTCCCATGTTTTCCCCTGATCCTTCCCTCTCTATAGTTCTTGGTGCTTGGTTGGCACAACGACACAGACGTGCACAGACACACACGCGAGCGCACCAAGGTGTTTTTGCGCGCGCACACACACACACACACACACACACACACTCACTCGCTCCATGTGCTCGCACACAGCCAGAGAAAGGGAGATCATGCTCTGTTTGCTGGGGTGAACACATTGCCTGAGGCTTCAGCAGAGGGGAATGAAAGCTTTCACCTGTGAGATATTGAGTGTGCATTTATGTATTATGGTGTGCATGTGCATTGTTTGTGTGAGAGTGTGTATGTGCTGGTGCGTGTGTGTGTACGTTTGTGTCATTTCTTGTAATATAGCTACAGTAATATTAGGTTGTGAAGCAGTTCTCAAAACACTGACACGTTCCCTCTGAGATTGCTTTGCCCCTTTTGTCCTGGAAAAGCCTTGTTCCTCAAATAAAGTCAGTTTTATTGTAGAATTTAAAATAAAAACGAGACAATGTCCCTGTTGACGGCAATTTATTTATGGCAACTTTTGATGCATTTTCATAAGGATGGATTGGTTTCCAGGTCATGAAACAGGTTTTTCAAGGGGGGTGCAATGTGAATTTAAGGGTCAGAAATGAATGTTACATATTAAAAAGTGCTTTTATTTTAGGAAAGTCTTTTTTTGTATTAAAGTCTGTCTATCCAAGCATTACTTCTATATGAATTTAAACTCATTGGCTCCTCAGTTCTGTTTCTGTCCTTCAAAAACACAAGATCACAAGCCTATCAGAGCTGAAGACACATAAAATTGAAATAAATGAGCCTTTTGAATGAACTTAAGAGATAGTTCCTGGACTGAGAACTTTTGTCCACTATCAGGTTTCTTTTTCTCTTTCAGAATCTCCAGTGTCCCAAATTACCCATTATTTCCCCTCCCCAATCACTTTATCGATTGTACCCATTGAGTTGGAGTTTTAAGTTGGCCCCGTGTGCCTGCTGAGAGTTTCTCTCCGTGTTAAAGGGAATCTCCTGAGTTTGTGCGTAATGTGAGCGCCTTTACTTAACGTATTCCACCATCCCTGCTGTTCTTTATGCTGACTATGCTCTCCTGTTCCCCTTGAGTGCCCATCAATTCAGAAGCTTGCTGGTTTACAACGAAGCAAGTTAGAGAGATCAGTGCCAACAGTGACTGACAGCGGCAACTATTCTTCCATACAGCTTTTGTGTCAGACTTGTCAAGCTCTTCTTACTGTACAGTTCATCATTATCTTCATTTGTGAAAATGTGAGTGTGAAAAGTTAACTGTATTGAACTCTTAGGCTTTGATTATACAAATTATTAAAGTGTGTTTTTTTTTGTTTTCATTTCATACACTTAACTTGGAATCAAATTAATTAAAACATCATTTGGTTACTTAAGGAAAGATGCAACAACTTATTTTAGGTTAATTCAGCTTTGGTGAAAAGTAGGGCTGCATGATATGCAAAAAGAAATCATATTGCCATTGTGATATGAGTCACTGAGTTTACTGAAAAGAATTTAAAGACGATGATGTGATTTTTGTTGAGTCTAGTACCAAACAAGTATGTTCCCTTACGTCTGGAGAATATGATCTATAGGCCGGGGCATCTGCGTAGCAACACAATGCTTGTGGTGCTAACAATGCACAACTTGGCCGTATTGCAATTTTGATTATATTTCCATTAATTGTGCAGACCTTGTAAAAATTTACTTTTAATTAAAGCATTGGCCACATCAAAAATGTGCATATTACATGAATAAATGCTTTACATAAAGATGCACTGATCAATATTTTTATATTAACAAATGATTAAACTACTGAGTGTAATTTGAAGGCAATAAGGCCACAGAAAATAATCACCCAACTCTGCATTTCATCCCAGCTTTACATTTCAGTGTTTTAGCATTTTTCAGCTCATTTTTGAGGGGGGGGGTTTCAGCCCTAAACCCCAATCAGAGTTATTTCCAAAAACCACTGGCAGCTGTTCTCAATGAAAAAAGCTCTGATAAACCCACTACCTCCCAGAGCCAAACAGCAGATGGACAAAGTTAGCATGTAGCTTGTGATTGTATCATTTAGCTGCTAAACAGCAAGATATTTGGTAAGCAAAATGAATATCTGACTGAAATTTATCATGTTGCTCAGTGTCAGTGACTTTTTCCTCTGCCTTCAGTTAGCCAACAAAAAAAGAAAAGAAAAAATCGATGGCTGCAGCTTTAAACTGAATTAGCAAGACAGCGCTACAGTGTAAACATACTTGATTGCAGTTCTGCCTTAAAAAGGAACAGAAGTATTACCAGCAAAATATGAATACATTATTTATTATACTTATTTTACATCATTGGTTTATATTTAGTGTTGTGGCTGATTCAAACAGAAACATTTTAACTACTACGTCTGCTGGTTTTGAGTAGCCTCGTCTAATAATATCATGTCATAGAATACCCATTACCTTTATCTATTTCAGTAATATGTATCTAATAACTAGAGCTGTCAAATGATTGTAGTGGAGTTCAAATAGAAGGTCGTATGAATTAAAAATAATCCCTCATAATAGTAATTGTCCTTAAGTACAGTTGAGTGAAAGTATTTTTCACCTCTGAAAAAGACTGGTGACTTTTTGTACATGCATTTCTTTCTACATGTATGTGTGATTGTGAGTTGCAGATTGACGTGTATGGAAGCGTGTCTGTGTGTTTACATGTTTTTGAGAGCCCCTACGGCTTTGACACCTTCTGCCTTTAAACGTATTCCAAGTCTGAAGTGGTAAATTACTGTTGAGACATATTTAATCCTGCCAAGCCAAAAAAAGCTGTTGATAGTTGTTAGTTGTAGTGGGATGCTGCACAGCGTATCATTACAACTAAGAGGCCAAGCAGCTAATTCTAGGGCTCCTTCATGAAGACGGGCTCCTCCTGATTACGCCTCCACTTCTCACTGATCTCTCTCAAACACGCACACTGATGAGGGCTCGCTACAGGCCTTTCATCTGTTTCACCACTCAATACAATGTAGTTTTGAGTGCAATGGAGAATATGTGTGTGTGTGTGTGCGTATTTGTGTGTAAAGTCTGGCTGTCAAGTTCTGTACAAATACCACCACACATAGTTATTTTGCTGCTACTTTAGTGTTACGCACAGCAGGTGCACAGTACATAGTTATTACCGTGCATAACATCAAGCCCTTTCGTGTATATTTGCGTTTCAGTATCGGTCGGCTACGAGTACGAGTCGTGTCCTGGTGTGATCCAGTGGGAGAGGAGGACCGCTCTGATGCAAGGATTTGAACTGGTCCCTTCAAACCTGGGAGGCTGGTCTCTGGACAAACACCACACCCTCAACATACGCAGCGGTGAGGACAAACACAAGTCTCATAAACACAATATACAATATACCTGGGTATTGTTTTTGTTTTGTTTTGCTGCTGCACTTGCCTTTAGTTTCAGATGCATGAACTGAAATTAATTGAATTCAGCTAGATTGAAATTAAATGAATTTTTGTTCATTTTTTTTCGAGAAGTAGCACTGATATCTTGCTTCCTTTGGGTCGGTCTCATACAGTGTAGCCGTATGACTAAGGATCAGAATGCTCCCACTTTAAATATATTTTAGTTTACTTAATCTGACATTACAGGAAGTAGTCCAGCTGACAACGCTACATCCTACTATGAATAAACCAGCTCAATAAATACCTATTGCATTAAAACCCCGGAAAAAGTTGTTTCAAATCTTAAGCACTTGTCTGTAACATTAAACATTCCTCACTAAATATACAATGCATATATTAAGGGGAAAAACAACATTGTTAGCTATTCTTTGTTTGATTTAAGAGTTGAATTTGATTGACCAGATAGCTGTCATCACATTTAGATTCAAATATTGCTAAATCCTGATTGGTGCAGAGAGGTGTGTGACATCGACTTTCTTCATGTGACTGCAACATACATAAAAAGCAGTGAGAGGAGCTCGGACAAAATTAAAAAATACTGAAATCATGTGCAATAATCAAAAGTGTTCTAACTTTGGCAGGAAAATTGTGTGTTCATATAGGATCCCATCACTCACCGTAATAACGGCCTTTAAGGTATTTACTGCTTTCCTCTCCCCCCAAGGAATCCTTCACAAAGGAAACGGCGAAAACGTCTTCCTTTCCCAGCAGCCTCCTGTCATCAGCACTGTAATGGGGAATGGCTTCTACCGGAGTGTCCCCTGTGGTCCAAGCTGCAGCGGTGCAGCCAGAGACATGATGCTCTTTGCCCCCGTGGCACTGGCCAGCGGCCCTGATGGCTCTCTGTACGTGGGCGACTTCAACTTCATCCGCAGGGTCCATCCTGATGGATACACCAGAACCATACTTGAACTCAAGTGAGACTCATGATTCTTGTTGAGTATGCCTGTGATAAGACCAGTCTGATCTTGGCAGGGATCTCCCATAGTGGGAAGCAGTGAGATTCTGAACACTGGATTGACTTGAGCACAATTAAAACTAAATTAGTGTGGCTGATACGGGTTAGTATGGCATTAGCTCGGGTTGGCATCTGCAGTTGTGATCTTTTTGATCTCAACAGAATACACTCTGAAGTTTGTCTTCATGCAAAAGCCAAGTATGTGAGGTTCAGGCATCACAGGCTCTAATCTACCTCTTTAGGATGTGAGAGAAGCTCAAAGTCTTTGCTGTGAAACAAAGATATTTTTTACCCGTGGATTATGACGATGATATCTCCTACTGCGCTGCAGGCACTACATTCTCTATTTCGGTACTTTCTCAAGCGTAGAATCTCGATGGGATTGCACAGTCATTTGTCCTGTAATGTGTTCTTCTTATGTAACTTTACTCTCTCATTCTCTATTATTATCATCTCTGACTAATATTCCTGGTTCAGACGGAGGTTTCATGGTGTCTGTATTTGATACGTCCCTGCCCTCTGGGAGGAAATGCCAAGAAATTTCCTGTTTAGGTTGATATTTAATGTGAAACAATACAGTCATCTAAATCAGCTCTAATCTCACTTTATTAGGAGAGAATTGACTCATTGTAGCCACTGAAATTCTAAGTGACTCTTGTTAACATCACAAATTATTGTTTTACCTTCTCTTTTCTCCCTTTTAAACACTCCTTTATTATCAGGAACCGGGACACCAGACACAGGTGAGAATTGGTGATTAACACCTCTTTTATATATCTTGACAAAAGAAAAATATACACATACACACAAAAGACATGTGTCAAGAGAAAAGATAGGATATGTTGCAGAATGTCTCACAGCACTTTATCTTGGTTTGTTTGCTGCAAATTGGATTGACCTGACTTCTCCTGCGTCCCACAGACACACACAAACACACAGAAACACACATACACAGACAAAACACCCAAAATCTTCATGTTCTCAGGTTGCAGTCAGATCTATTGAATCCTCATTTGAATATCACTGGTTGATATTAAATTTGTAAACTGGAAATCAGCCAAAATGTCAAGGATTTCCCGTTTCAGAGGATTAGCAGAACTCTGTTTGGAGGATGCAGCGGTTCATTCACTTCCTGAGCTGGACTAAAAGCGCGAGGCCTGGTGTGGCCTCGACATTGTGATGTTTGTGTGAGCTCTATACACCATGTTCGACAGAAGATTAGACAGATGTTAAAGGGTTTGTGTGTGTGTGTGTGTTTGTGTGCATGTGTGCGTGCGCGTGTGTGCGGATGTTTGAGTGGCTGTCTGCTTGTGCACCACTATCAGGGGTTATATCGAGCCTGTGTGTGTGTGTGTGTGTGTGTGTGTGTGGGTGTGTGGGTGTGAGAGAGACAGAGAGAGTTTATCCGATTTGAAAAGGGAAAGGGTTTTCAAGATGCCGTATCTCCAGCATGCCAGAGTTTTCAACCGTGCAAAAAGGATAACGTGGCTGGGTGTGTATGCTTGCACGTTATAGGTGGGTGTGTACAAATGTCTGCAAGTGGGAAAATGTAAATGTGCCTATGATGCACAAACCATAGTAAATACCTACTGGAAAGCCTAAGCCAGTGATTCCCAACCAGGGGTACTTGTACCCTGGGGGGATACTTCTGGCCTTGCCAGGGGGCAAATAGAAAGATTGTGGAGTAGCTCAGATAATTACATATCTGGATGAATGGCTGATATAATGTGAACTGGATAAATGTTTAAAGAGATAGCTTAAAGTAATGAATAAATATTTAACCTAATTAGTTAAAAGTAATATATAATTACTATATAATGGATAAAATCAATAATGGATAACCAGTTAAAATAGTTAGCTAAAGGTATGAATAAATAGCTAATTAGCTAAAATCAATGGATAAACAGTTGTAAAGTTGTATCGGCTAAATGGTCAAAATAGCTCAAAGTAGGCCTGTTGGTTAAATGGTTGAAACATCCATCAGTCCTTTTTGCTATGCCAAATGTATGAATGCAAATTTAACTAAACCACAGTTGAATTATGTGAAAAAAATATTGTACCATGCACTATTATATCCATTTTAATATTATTAATAGTTAAGTAACATCCAGTTTAAAATCGATTCAGATTTGGAGCACAGGGAGAGGTGTCAGTGGAGGGGTGCTGTAGTTAATCCCACACACCTGTGGGGAAACTTTACATCAAAAAAAAAAGGTGGAGAAGCACTGGTCTTAGCCTGTAGCAACTGGATTCTTCTGAAGGCACTCTGGTTACCCTCACCTCACCCCGGAGGTTTCTCCTTTAGTTCCCGCTTCCTCCTTTTTCTCCACACCAGCTTTTTACTGTTCCTCTTTTATTCTATACTATTGTTCTCCCAAGTCAAATACATTAATTATTCATCCATATTCAGCTTTCAAAGCTTTTCACTCCACATTCTTCCCAGCAAAGTGCCTATCAGCCAACAGGGCTTCAAAACAAGGTGCTCTCCGAGGGGAGACAATATGGGATGTACTCACTGTAAAACCATTGTCTATTCTCTCCCTTCAAGAGTGTGAGCAAAGAGTAAAGCAAATAGGGAAGGAAGTCCTCTGCAATATCATCTGAGAGCCCAGACGCTCGATTCAGAGAGACGGTCAGGAACAGCTAGATCACTGTGTCTATCAACTCTGATCATTGTTGTTGTTATTATGTGAGCGGGGAACAAGGGAGGCTAGAGTGGGATTGTTTGTGTTGTGGTTGTTATTGTTGTTCATTTCCCGTCCGCTGGATAAATGTATTCCGAGCTGTGAGCATCTAATTGAGGAAAAGACAGGTGAAGTTATTTGTAATCAGTTGTACTCACCATGCGACGCTCGAGGTCGCTTCAAGAGGCCCAACAAATATGATATACTGCGCAGAGCAGTGGCACACTTTGGAAGACGGCGAATAACTCTCTTAGGATCAAGCTTAAATTATGTATGTGCAGTTCAGTGCAGAGTTCTGTAAACAGTTATGCACTTAATGGACTAGATGACTGACAGCACTCTTGCCTATATTGCTGTGTTTTTTTTTTTTTCTTCTTTTTTTTCTGGGTTGTGAGAAGTTTCCGGCTTATATCAGAGGGAAGTTTTCTCTTCAGAGAGTGAGGATAGAATAGTTTCGTAGTGCACAACTGCTGTGCAAGGCAAACAGACAATTATAGGAAACTGTTTGTAAAATGTGAGAAAAATGTTAAGAAACATCTAAAGGGTTTTTAGGGCTGTAAGCGGTGCACATGCTACTGACGAGCATGACAAAAGAAATATTTTTCTTGACATTGTGATTTCCCTCGCAAGATGATTTTCATTAAATGGCCAGTGAATATTACAGGGGTGTCTCTGAGTTTAACAGCAGGAAGCCTTTAACCAGACGCAGTTGATCACCTGGATCTCAGCTAGCTACAGTGTTCAAAGTGCAAAATTTAGATTCTGAACAATACAACACAATAATCTACTAAAAAGGTTTTCTGTGATTAATGAATTGAAGATTATATGTATTCAAGCAAGTAAAGTCGTCTCTGTTCAGCTACATGCGCACAGTGTTGGCGCTCCTACTCAAAGGACAGTACATCGCTCACAGTCAGCATGAGACTAAATGAAGTCAGTGCTCATGGTGTGCCAACTGAAGCCTGAGGTTTACCCCTGGATCCCACTGGCTGCCAGTGTATGACATCACATCTGTCACTGTGTTTTGGTCCGTCCTCTGCACGGCTTCACACCCCACAAGGACTGGTTAACTTCTGGCCTGGCGGTTATGATGTTGATGTAATGATGTAACATACGGTCTGGAATCTGGAGAGGGGGTTATATTTCGATGTTCAATGCTGTTCGTGTCTGACTTCCTGCACGGCTCAATCCGTTCGTTGCAGGTTGATGTGACTTATGTCAAAAATAAAGTAGGTGCGTAATTTTAGTGGAGCAGAGCGGAGAACTGCTTCTGGGACACTTCGCTGCGACGCATCTGGTGAAATCACAAATCTAGAGTGGCCGCAATCAGCTCCGAAGGCCGCGTCGCAGCTGGAAGGCAACGTGTCTGTCCCAGGTGTAATCCAGGGGTTACACTGAGGATAAAAGACAGTTTTATTAAAACAGTATGAAAATAAAACATAGTGTATTTTTCAGCCTTATGCTGTTGCATGTTATCCCTTCTCCCTTTTATTGCCCCCCCTATTTTCCTGTTGCTCCCAGTTTAGTTTGCAAGTTCCATAGAAGCGAAGGAAAGAATTCACAATCTAGCATAACATTTTATATTTGTGACATATTACGTACAACGCAGAAAATCAAAAAATCAAAGACATACAGTACATACATAAAATATGATTCCTGAACATGACATACAGTCATAATGCACCAGTAGACTCTCGCAAAACAGGTATCATGTCACAGAAACATTATATAAGGATGCAGCTATTGGTAGGATTTACCAAGGCATTAATATGGCCTACCTTATTCAATCTGCATATACATTTATGCATAAGGCTCCTTATCACTGCCTGACATGTGGATGCTGTAATGCTGATGAACAAATGACTAATGCATTAAAATCTAGGCTCATACAAAAATACCCTCATGGTTTCATCGTAAGTAAGTGTACATCCCTTTATACCACTATTTTATAACAATACTGTAGGAGAGGCTTACAGGGCTGTACCCAAAGAGAGCTCTTCTTTATGTCCTCATCAAAAAGAGCAAAAATGAGTGAGCATTATAATATGAGTGTATTTCTTTTCTGTAGTTATGGCATTGCCATTTTCCAGAGTAACTGAAATTAAGTTTGAAATAAGAAAAAAAGGTCCATGTTTTGTTTTATTGTTACAGTGAATAGATATACCACAAAAAAAGGAATTACTTAATTTTCACCTTGATATAAGGACTATCCGGTTTATGCAGCGTACAGTCTATTTTACACATATAAAAGAGTAATGTAGAAAAGGTGGAGCACATTACCGAGAGCCTTATCACGCCTCTTGATCCAGGGGCACTATTTTCCTCTTGTACAGGTCTAGTTCTCCTTGTTTAATGGATGGTTTACTGTAGTTTTTGGGGGGAATTTTACCTTTTTTTTTTTCAACTGACGTGTGAATGTGAAAATGTTTTGTTCTTTTTTAAGTGGTTTAAATGTAGTATCTTGAAGGTATGTAGAGATTAGCTCAGGTAGGCTTCACTGCGTGGGATTATTCGTGTTAGCAGGGACATGCAAGAAACATATGAGACACTGGTTTAATACTTTGAATTCGTAAGCTTATTAATTTTTCTTTTCTTAACAAACTTACTGATACCAAATCCTAAGAATGAGATAATCACTGAGAACTATTATTCGGCTGCCATGGCTGTGGCCATCTGTACTATTTAAATTAGAAGAGATTAATCTTGTTGTTCCAGCACAGGCTCCTGGAGTTTCTCACACTAATGCTTTTCACTGGGATGACCTGATTACTGCTAAATGCCTTGACTTCAACTGATGGTGTTGTGTGGTTGTGAATACTGAGTATTATTAGAATTTCCTGAAATAGGCCAGTTTCACTGTCAATATAAGTTTAAACTGCATCATATAATGACATAAAGAAGCATCAGTCTGTGTCACTCTGGGGAAATAGAACAGAAAAAAAAAAATCAAAACGCTGTTATTTGCCACTAGCCACTAACTTACTCTGCTTTCTAACTTGATCGACCTTGATTAACCTTCTCCTACTAGCACCAGCCCTGCTCATAAGTACTACTTGGCCATGGACCCGATGGGGGAGGTTCTGTACGTGTCGGACACCAGCAGTCGCAGAGTGTACCGGGTGAGGAACCTTGGACAGCCAAAAGACCCGTCACGTAACCTGGAGGTGGTGGCCGGGACGGGAGAGCAGTGTCTGCCTTTCGACCAGAGCCACTGTGGAGAGGGCAGGAAGGCCACCGAAGCCGCTCTCAATAACCCTCGAGGTAAGAGGAAAGACACACTACATCTGAAGAGCTCACTTCCTCAGTAAGTCACGACACACTTTTGCCATGAGCGTGAACTGTATTTACAATCCCTCCAGGCTAAAATATATGGAGATCAGTAATCTGTAATCAGTACTCGCCGATCAGTATTCAGTAATATTCGGTACACCTAGGTTTTGACAAGTTTCCTGAAGGTCAGAATTTTTGTATTGAAGCAGCTCATTACACTGACAATTTCAATAATTTAGTGTTTTCCTGATTTCATGACAAAAAAATTTCAGATTTGCCTGTAGTTCATAACATCGAGTGCAACACTTTGAGTATCTGTCTTGAAATCCTCATGGGACGCGCAGAGACTACTAGCATGATCTCATAAAAAGTCACTTTGATAACCCTGGAACTGTCTCTGTGCTCTATCCGTGTGCTTTGAACATTGTTCTCCTTGAAGTATAGTTTTTGGAAAATCGTAATCTGTGTGGGAGGGTGGTAGGATTCTTTTCATATAACAATATTGTGCTCACATTTTACACAGAATTTGTCATCCACCAATTCAAGTTGGTCAAAATGCCGCATTATAAACTGTATAATCATAGAACATATATCGGTATCTATAAATTCCTTCTGCGATGTGTCCTTCCTGTGGGATGTTGCTGTTTTTGTAGACTAGTCAGAAACCTGCTTGATACTTGTTCAAAATATTATTTCATTCCAGACTGACTCTTGACTTAAATGATTAATTATTGGATTGCAAACATAGCAAACTAATGTTCTATTATATCAGAACAAAAGACAATTGTGGTCCAAGTCAAATTTGATTCAATTTGCTCTATAAATTACAGTGCTGTTTATCTTTATTATTCATATGTAAAAATGTTTGTATGAGATATATAAACACAATGTAAGTTTCAATGTTATGGCTGATTTCTATGTTTTGACTAAAACACACAGTCATTTAATCCATAAAATTGCACTTACTGACTGTAAGCCCTCAAATATTTAGATATGCTGTGGCATTGAAATAATGCTTAATAGGTTCAAGGATCCTACTGTGCGCTGGCACATAAACACCGCATCACAGCCCCACCACCAGCCTGTATTGTTGTCACCTGGAATGATGGATTGACGGTTTCACGCTGGTTGCGCCTATTTCTATTTCTCGACCCTGCCGGCGTTTTTTAAGTAAAAATTGATTTAACCAGGCAGCATTAATTCTCCCACTCTTCAGTAATTATCATTGTTGGTCAAAGTTACTTAAAGGTAATTATTTAATTCTCTTCATGTGATTCGCCTTAAAAAATAAGTGACTGTTGCAAAATGTTGTTTTTACAACAAGAAAACTGCCTTGTTTGCCAAATTACTGCTGGTCCTCTCACACAGCCGATATTCTGCCGTGTCACAGCAGGAAAAGCCCAAGTGTGGCTAATAAAACAGATAATCATGGCTGCAGTCCATTCAGGTGTTCCCTGGTGTTGTGCTTGCTGGCTCATTGTCAAGGCTTACATGTCAATGGAATAAGGCCATTATAAATGCTGTTAGTTGCACCTGTGCTTCTGTTGCTATAACGTCAAAATGTTTACTGTGGAGAAAAATAGTTTGTTGTGTCAGCTTTGTAGTGTGCAACTCACTACAATTAAAGCCCTGGAAATGGAAAAGTCTATTCTGGGTTGCACTGACTCGTCCACAAAGCCTGAATTACAAGAATTATAAGGAAATACGTCAAAAGTACAGCGAGGTCCAAAAAGTCTGAGACCACTTTCCCATGAATGGGTTGTTTTTGTGTTCTTCTCCTGATCATTCCCAGCGACACAGTGGCACAACAGTGTACTTACTGTAAGCACCATACACACAGAGGTGCCGTGCTCATGTTAGTGTATATATACACACACAAACACACATGTATGTCTGAGCATGGGAAAGTGGTCTCAGACTTTCCCACTGTCTCTTTGTCTGTGTGGATATATATATATATATATATTATATATATTCTTTCATTAGTCATACTGCTTATCCTTTTAGGGTCGGGGGGGAGGGGGGGGCAATCACAGCTGGCATTGGGCGAGGGCTGGGTAGGGGTACAAACTGTACAGGTCGCCAGTCTATCAAATGGCTGACATATAGAGGCGAACAACCAGTCACACTCACATTCACGCCTACGGGCAATTCAGAGTATCCAATTAACCTGCACGTCTTTGGACCGTGGGAGGAAGCCGGAGTATCTGGAGGAAACCCACACAGGCAAGAGGAGAACACGCAGCCTCCACACAGAAAGGCCCCAGTCAGCTGGCAGCTTCATGCCCAGAACCTTCTTGCTGTGAGGCGACAGATCTAACCACTATATGAGCTTCTGCCTGCGTGGCAGCAGCTCAGTACACTGCACAAACTGACCAATAATTGTGCACTTTGCCATCCAAAGGGAGGCTGTTTCAGTAATTTGAAGATATTCGGTGCAAGAAAGAAAGTAGCTGGCCGTGAGAACAAGATAAGAATACAGTAATTGTCATGACAAGAGAAGTTATTTGATCTTTTTATTAAAATGACAATAATAGCCTGACTAATGGGGTAAGCATGGCTTCCCCTGGCTTACGGGAGAAAACCACACTTGTAGGCGCTAAACTTAACCAAAATACGCCTGTCATATTAAGCTTTTCTAATACAGAGAAGTCTGCAGATTCAGCTCTGATTCCCTCCTAGCTTTAGCTCAGTTCGAGCTATTTGAATTAATGCACATATATTTCAGACATTAAGCCTGGAGTGTCGATTTGAATTGGTTAATCGTTCTACCCTTACTTATTAGCTGACAGGAGTGGATTCCAGCAATGTGTCTTTTCTGCTGTTGCACTACATTTCTATTTCCTTTCCTCTGCCCTGCCTGTTGGCTGGAACAAGGCGTGCTAGTGTCTTCTGACTTTTGTCATTAATAAGACATTGTCACCCAGGGGAAAGCTGGAGTTTGGAAAGTTTTTTTTTTTTTTTTGTTCATTGCACAAGGCCCTAGAAGTAAAATGTAGACATCAAGTGTCAGTTTGTCTAAAACAGTGAAAGCAGCATGCCTGTGGTGTTGAGAGATAAACAATATTTCATCATTTGTTTTTATTATATGTTTTATATATTTTTTTAATAGTTGAAATGACAAATGAAGTCCAAGCTTTAACTTGCACTGATGATTATTTCTTGCTGTACTGACACATTTTTGATCACACTCATCAACCAAAGCTAAGCTGATATAAATTTCCCCCCAAAAAAATCACATTTTCCTGCATATGCTGTGATCGCATATTTTTTTCTGGATATGACAAATGTGTAATATTTGTGTATAGTGTTGTGCTTATATTTCATCCTAGGTATATTTGCTTTGGTTCGTATTCTGACATACAGTATATTTTCAGTACATGCCTGACAATGACGACCGTGAATATAAGTGAGAGAAAAGGACGAGGGGTAGAACTGAGAGCAAGTCGGGGGAGGAGGGAACGACATTATCTATCATTCATCAACGTCATCGGCGTGTCCATGCACAGCAAAACACGAACCTGCATTTGTTTACGGAAGCATAGAGGAGGACAGTATGTCTAATAATCTATCTACCTTTCCAACACTTGAATGAATGAAATCCTTCAAATAGAAAATGCTGCAGTTTTCTGTTCTTTGTTCAGTAACATTGAACTCCCCACTCACTTCTTGATGGAGCATCATATGCTGCATTGGTTTGTCTTCCACTAGCTGAGGTTACTATGCGTATGTTTTTGTTTCCACTGCCCAGCAATCGGTGGAATCAGGCCACTGTGTAGCTAATATCCCGTACTGATGTCTGTAATAGAACTAGATCTGGCTTATGGGGGCTGCATTTGTACAAAAAGAAGAAGAAATAATCTGTTTACCGCTCTCACCAATCACACCCACACACCTGGCCACCTCTTAGTCCCCGGGTCGCACAGGAGTTTTAGCCACAGGCCTGTCACTCAGGCTGCGCCCACAGCCCTGCGCGGCCTCTCCCCGTCAGTCACACTCAGCTTGTGCGTGCAATGCAGTCTGACGTTGGAGGCAGACAGCCGGTCGATATGGAGCACAATAAACAAATGTACTGCACAAGTGTCTCCACTCTTCAAATGTCACTGATTCTAAATACAAAGTAGCTCCACAGTTGATAGCAGAACTTTGATATTTATTTCCCCGAACGGCCTAAGTTCATACAGACAGAAAAGGGAAAAAAAAAAAAAAAAGGGAAAAAAGAGAAGATGATAAGAGAAAAACAAGATTGGAGCTGATTTCTGTTACAATCTGATGAACGATCAGAAGACTATTATTCTCAGTGTTCATGCCCCTTATGCTTTAGAACATGCTGTATCCCTGCCTTTATACAGTAATAGAATATTCTGTCCCATGACTGCCTGTTCTCTCACGGTCAGGTATTTTATACTCTTTGACTCACTGCACTTCACAGACTCTCCTCTGTGGCCATTGTGCTCCGACTAACCAGCTCTTATAAAGGCTCTGGAGATTTCTGCCTGGAGCCCCCTGGTTCCCTGTCATCCATCTGCCACAGCCCACACTCTTCCTCCTCCTCGCACCCTCTTACCAATGGTAATGAGTGGTAGACTTCACAGAGAAATATCTGTCCGTTCCTTTTTTGAAGCTGTGGCTCTGTGATTCTCCGGCATTGATCTTGTCTTGTGTCCTCTGGTGAGCTCCTCGCACCAAATTAGAGCCTTCCTTCATTTTCCCCACTCCCTCCACTCTCTTTTTCTATCCCTCCCCCTGTCTCATTGATGAATCATCCTTGTGCCCCAGTGTTGACATAGCTGCAGTAGGCCTGCTGCGACGCATAATATTGTTACAACATGGCAAACAGTTGTTAAATAGTAATCCATAATTTTAATTTAGCCAACAATGTTGCAGCACCATTGAGCACACTGCCATTGCCCAAGTTTGTAGTCTCTCCATAGCGTAAGCTGCCGGGATTATCTCGTGTCCTTCAAACACTCTCTTATGAATACAAGATCTGGGGCATTGTTTAGAGTTGGCTCCGCATGTGCTTCTGCAGTCAATTAGTGTGGTAAATAAAAGGCCTTGCTCCATTTAGGATGGATCCTATGTCTGACATGAAAGAGACGTCAGTCCCACAGGACTCCGCAGCCTTGGCTCGCATCTCTGGACTCCTTCTGTTCACAACATGAAGGGGCCCTTTTTTTTTTGTTTTTTTGTACACATTTGGTGAGTTATAGATATGTGGAAGTAAAAATGTCTGTGTCTGTGTTTCATGTGTCGGTTTGGACAGAGGAGTTCAGAGTGACTCCAGTGATTGAGAGTTTAGTTGTTGTTGTTTGCCATGCGCAGGTCTTATCTATTTTTTGTTGACTACTCCCAGACAGCAAAGCTGACATCCACAGAGAGAGGTGTGCGTGTGTGCGCGTGTGTGTGTGCGGGCATGGCAGTGTGTGAGCACTTGCAGTGTCAGTCTCTCACTCTGACCCACAGGGGGCAGACTAATGCCCTTATCAGAAGCTGACATGCTGCCACCACATTTCTCCCTCTTGCCCCGTCGGCCTCTCTCTCTCTCTTCTTCTTTTCTCTCCTCCTCTGCTTTCTTTCTGTGTCTTTCTCCATCTCTCTCTCTTCCCCACACAGACAGACACAACACATTTGTCCCCATCTCACTGAGCCCCAGAGCTGCGAGGCACGCCATCAGAGTGGAGATAGCAGGGCCAGGGTGCCGAATGAAGCAGTAGGGTTTAAGACTGGTCGCGGTTATTAGCATGTTGAACAGCCAGGGAGTTTTAAAAAGAAGAGACACAGCCAGGGGTAAATATTGCTTCACATGGCACATTGCTGCTCAGCCACCAAACTCCAGCCAGGCTTCGCGTCGTACAGTATCTGTCAGTATGTGTCTTGGCTGGCGGTTGACGTTTACGCGGCTCAGGTGAAGGAATATCTTCACACACTGAGCGCCGGTCTCATTTACAGAGATGGCGGAAAACATTGGCAGTGTGCAAAGGAGCGTTTCCCAGTTTGTTTCATCAGTGTGAATCAAGCATTGGATGTTGTCAGCAAGCCTATACTCAAACCATTAACTCAGCAAACACCTGCCCCCTGCTTCTACTCCAGCAGTGGAGTCATACGACTGGTAGTGTCCTTTAACTGCACAGCTTTAATCACTGCAGCTTGCCTTTCACATTTCCCGAATCTGCCACTTCCCAAACTGTATTTGCTGGCTGCAGCAGTGAAGTTATAAGATCTCCTAGGGCTGTGTAGCCTCTATGCCAGCTGCTTTGTGTTATAACTTTGGAATGAATATGCCATTGTTATTCTACCTCTGGCTCCCATAGCATTTAGGGCAGAGTGATTGTTGCGTCTCACAAAATAGAGAAAGGGAGAGGGAGAGAGGATTAAATTGATAGAGAAAAAAGAGGGAGCTCAGAACCGAAAGAGCCGGAGAGTGAGGGAGAAATTGTGTGCAACAGAGAACAAAAATAATATGAAATTAATAGAGAAAAATGGGGAATGGAAGGAAAGAGAGAACAAGAGAGTGAATGAAATGGATAAAGAGAGAGAGAGAACTCAGTGTTTTGCGTCTAAATCCTGCAGCATGCAGCAGCAGTCCTACACCTCATCTGCATATTAAACTGGCCCTGTGGCTGCCTTCCCTCTCAGAGGGTCAACTATCATTGTTTCTGTTGGTTTAAACAGAGCACTGCTTCGCAAAACAAGGGCATCAGATAAGTCATACTGTGTTTTTATCTCCAAGATTCGGTTTATGCGTGAGCGTGTGCATATGTGTGCGCAATTTTTAACAGCCTGCTCCTGTGTTTCATTCCACATTGACCAAGCTTTTGTCTTTGCCCCTGGACATTCCTGCATTAATGATACACACATGAATTAATCACACAGCAAGGCAAACAGCAGCATACTCTATGATAATGCAAAACAGAGAGACGCCATTGGGTCATGCTATTTCTACCACAGCTTGTTTTCTCACTGCAGCATCCATGATAATTAGAAGATCGGCAATGGGTTGTGCAACAGACATGCATCACTGAGCAGCCACAATATGAGGCTCTGCCAGAGTCTCCTTTCTCCAAACACTAATGCTAATAATAAAGCTGCCAGCGGCAAATCCGGAGGGCCAGGCAACAGAGCATCAAGCAGAGCACGCTGCGCACAGGTACATGGAGGACTTGTCCAGCCGCTGAGCAATTTTTTACATGATTGGAGAAAGAATTGCAGAGATACAGCCCATGTCCTGTTTGTGTGTTTACTGCTGACTTTGTGACAGTCTGCAGTATGTGCACGTCCCTGACGGAGCTGCAGGAGTCTTAAAACTATTCATTCACTGCTACGAAGCTGTGATAAATCCAATCAAATGTAAAGCGTGTGACACATTAGGAAGTCAGTTTTGGTAAATAATGTCTGCCCTCGCACTTTAAGAAAGAAAATTCCCAGCTGACCGTTGGTCTTGAACATATGACATCTCCTGTGCAGGACAAATGGTACAGTACTGTATAACAGTCATACTACAGGAATGTCACAAAACTCTTGATTAAAATAAAACAGGAAAAATTTGAGTGACCCAAATGTTAATTATGTTATCTTTTCCTTTTTAAGATGGAATTAGGATTTTATCAAGAAACACTGAAATGTGTGAGATGTGTTAGCATCTTTATACTGATAGGCCAGAATTTGCTCTTTCATCTAGCTGAAGTCAACTTCAAGGCCAAACACTGTGCAGTTTGAAAACTGTTGAATAAAGCAACAAGTTCACATCCACAAAAGACAAAATAGCTTGTCACCACATATGCATGAGCTAAAAGTTTACACAAGGGAGGGCGTTAAATAAAAAGCAACACATAATCCTCTGATGTTACAGACTACAGTGGAATGTAAACATTATGAATTATCTGACCTGCCAACGCTGTGCTTTCTCACATTTGCTGCCATGCTTGAGACGTTTCACTCCAGAATCAGTTGTGTTGCAGAATAGAGTTACATAACTCTTTCAAATTCAGACATGCACGATATCAACTCCCTCCATTCCTCTCTGTTGTAAAAACTGTTGCATCTTAACTTCTGTATATTTGGGGTCAAAGTTCAATTTAGATGAATGTTAATTGCAGAACCTGGTTGAAAATCCAGGCAGTGAACATCAGTGGAAAAATAATGTTGCTGTGTGCAGTGTCGGAACCTAAGCTTTTGGCGTGAAAGCCCTGTAAGATGTGGCTTGTAACAAGGTCACACTGCTTCTGTATAATCATTATTTCACTACCACAGGAGTCAGCCTGTCGGGAAATGTAGACATAGGTCATTTAAGCATTTGAACAAATGTTTTTTTCTGGTAAAGACAGTCTGGAATGTGATGAGACAGCTCCCTCCAGACAGAATGAGGACTCAGCTGTCAAACACCAAAAAATGGTTTCAACAAAACTCCAAATAGTTGCTGATTTTACAGAAAACTGATCAAACTTCGTTCACCGGGGTCTGTCTCAACCTACAGACACAGTAGAACAAATACACAAGTGTGTGATAGCCCGAAATGTGATCTAAGATTTGGCCTGATGGTGCCACTGGGAAGACTGTTACTTTGAAACTGGTCTGAAATTCTGACATTGCAATATTTCTACCTGTTGCATGTGGTTATGATAAGATCAAGTAGAAGAATCACAGTTGTTTTTTTTTTGCAATTTTGCATCAGATGCATTTTTTGACATTGAACAGAATCTGTTTAGTTTTTAGATTTTTCCCAAAACAGGGATCCATCTCAGTAAGTAGGTATTCTGCCTTCTAATCACCATGGCTCAGAGGAGGAGCCATAGATATTCTGGGAGGAAATAGTCAACCCACTGCCAAGATTTCCTAAGGACCAAAGAAAATATAGCCAATGGGCTTAGTAGAGGCAAATTTATGCCGACTTAAAACAAGGCTCTACCTGTAAAATGCCTGCTATTCAAGTAATGTATTAGGTAGAACACTATATAGACTGACAGCTACCTTGTTTGTAGTCGGAGTGTGTAGGGTAGCTTCAGAGAGATTACTGAAGCTCGCTGTGTGTGTAATGAAGTCCTGAGTCAATAAGAGATGCAGGCTCAAGGCCAAAGGCTGAGCCTGTGCATCAAAGGTGCTACGTTTGTGGGAGTCCGTGTGTTTGTGCATGCTTGTTGTTGATTGACAGCCTCTGGGTCCCTGGACCTACTCTCCCTCTCCCAGTGAATTGAGTTAGTTATGGGTGTCTTGTTAAAAGTATGTCAGGCTGTCAGCGTCAGCGTGATCATGGGAAATGTGACACACGTGTCCCTTTAACTGGTTGAGATGGCCGCTGCTGGCAGCTGGCCTGTCAACCTCCACTGGGAGCCTGGCAAGGTGACAGGAGGAGTGGAGCTACGCCACTGTGGAGGAATAAATTGCATTTACTCGAGGTGAATGCCCAGTACACACACACACACACGCACATACAGATGGAAGCATTTGTCTCGGTCAGGGGGAGTGGATGGGGTTCTGATGAGGGGAGAGATAGTGAACTTGTGCCCATGCAGGTCGTTTCTACCTTGATTCTTTAAGCACACTGACAAAAAGATGAATAAGACGAGTGATGGTGGCAGGCACAGTTTGGCTTGGCAGTCCAATTGAACCTGCCTGCGTGAGAGTGGGGAAGGGGAGGGATGGGTCAGCTGTTGTTATGGGGATGGGAAAACAGAGCCAGTAAATGTTTGCACCTGGGTACCATTATCACCTGCAGCTCTCCAGCAAGCCAATGGCCAGAGCTCCATCCCAAGAAGCACTCACACTGTTCTTTTGGAAAATGTGGAAGCAAGCATCTGAAATGGTTGCAAAGCCAGCGATCTGTGATACAGACTGTACTGGAGATGCCTCTGGCTCAGTTGCTGTGATGTCTTTGTATGTGGGGAAACTTTGTTTGGGTGGAAGCTGTGCATACAGATTTGGAATCCATAGTAGTTTAGTGCCTCTTTTCCACTTTTTCAGTCGTTAAAAACATTTGTTTCCTCCCATCTGATCCCATTTCCTCTTTCTGCCACTGCACAGCCTTACCGACTGGTGATTGCGATGGCGTGTTTGGTAAAAAGAGCCTCTATTGATAGACCTCCTTGTGTTTGTTTGACGTTCTAAACAGTGCAACATAATCTGCAGACGCTTTGCACTGATCCAAACCCCTCAGCCTTTCATGGAGTTTTCTAGTCCAAAGCATTTCAATTGCTTTTATAATTGAGTTTGTCTGCTGCCTGTGTGATTGCTTTGGATCTCTCTTTTGCTATCAAACAAGGCAATTACTGCCAAGTCGCATATTCTCAAAAAAAAAAAAAAAAAATGATTTGCACAAAAATTAGCATGCAACTATTGCAAAATCTCCTTCCAGTTCTCTGCATTCTCGTAATGTCTCGCTTCACCGTACATGTGTAGTCGGCAACTACCAGCTCAAAAAAAAAAAAACAGGCAGCTATCAATAATTAATTAATACGGGTTAATATGTTAACAAACTTATAGTGCTTGATAATTAGATGAGCCACAGTGTCTGATTCAGACTTAATTACTAAGCCACTGTCTGTTCTGTGGGGCTTTAATGAATAATTAATTACAAGAAGCATGAATTATTTCTGCTTACCAAAGATCTACCAGAAATACACGCCCGTCCTCGTTTATGGTGCTATCTCCTATTGATTGATGATAAGTGTTTGATTGGGGAAAATAAAGACCACTGGAAATCCCGTGTACCACTACTACTACAGCACTGCACTTCATAGATGTGTGTGTCATAGGTCACGGAGCAGTATGTGATGTAGAATGTATAGAGTGAACACATCTGAACACACGGGTACTCACACTCGAGCAACGTGCGCACACACAAAAATTAGTATGGTGCATAGTGCCGTTTCACAGGGCAGAGATTGAGTGAACAGGTTTAATTTCCCCCCTCAGTGTCTTCGCAAAAGTTGTGTGTGCGTGTTGGTGTGCGTGGGTGGGAGTGTGAATTTCTCATCTGCAGACACTCTGATTTATCCTCTCTATATTTGCATACGCGCACAATGTGATTAACTGCCATGCCTTATCTTTTCGCCTAGCTACTTCACCACACGCATGCATGCACACACACACACTTGCATGCGGGTTTGCACACATTGGCATAATGCGCATACGTTCACATGTTTTCACACGTTCAGATACAAACAGCATTGTGCGTTCTCAAGGAGAAATGATGAAAGGGAACAGTAAACCACACAGCCAGCTAAAGACTCCTTCAAACAGTGTGTGTTGTTCAGTTTCACTTACAGTTGGACTGTAGCAGTTAGTGAACCCTCCAGGCTTTTTGCCCAGCTAATATGGTTGACTTTATTTATGGCCAGGGTCCCTCACAGGGGCCAGTTGTGCAGGTGAAGCTGTCTATTTGTCTACATTCACTTGTCAGTCACACACAGTTACTCTGTACAGAAACGCCATAGGCCATAATCAGCTACAGCTAGCATCATTTAGATGTTGTAATAATATGTCAGTCCATATCATTAACACCCACTGAGCCTGGGGATATGGGAGGGCAGATTGAATGACTTCTTCCTCAGGCTGCTGGCAATCTCTGTGTTTGTGCGCACATGTGTGTGTGTGTGCGCGCGTACATGCGTGCATATGTGCGCATGTTTGTGCGCACGTGTTTGTGCACGTGTGTGTGTGTGTGCCCGACTCACCCCTGTGTGCACGTGCTGCGGTTGTGTGGGTGTAAAAGTTTTCAGGTATAAATGGAACTTCCATACATGCACACATTATGCTCCATCCTCCATACGCAGATCCTTTAAATAGGTCTCCTCTGCAGAGCGTGTGCTTATTTTGCACTTGAGTGGCCGTTCCACCAGCTGACAGCCAATGATGTGTTTGTTTTCTGTACGATTTTACACTTCTTCTGCTTTTCATCCATAGAGACGGCTCTTTCAGCAACTCTGCTGTCAACATTTGAAGGGTGAAAGTACTGTAGACGGTAAACCAGTAGGCTGACTTCCTGCATTCTTGAGGGCTCAGGTGTTAGCAGTCAGTTTGCACTTCGCAAATGCACCACATCCTGATGTTTGTGTATCCCAACAGGGCTGTCTGCTCTTGCTGCTAAATAAGATACACAAGCCACAACTTATCTTATAATTAGTCTTTCTCACTTCATCTAATTTCTCACCTTACACCTTTCCTCACCTCTCCCTTGCTCTCTGCGTGGAAAATCCCTGGTGGCTCCTTCTCTTCAAATAGCTGTAATCAACACTGATGCTCTCTAAGACCCCTCTCCAAGGCAAGGCAATCAGATTGGATTGTGTTGCGATGCTACAGGGGGCCGTTATAACTGATATTCTTTTGACAAGGACAGAGAACAAAGAGATTCTTTGATTGAGAGTGATTGGCCTGTAATGGTTAATTGAAGCAATTCTTCATCATGTCCCTTTGTCTCATCACCACCTCTCTCCTCTTTCCCACCTCTTTTGGCACCGTCTCTCTCTATCTCTTTGGATGCGTTTGTCCCTAAATCTGAGCTTAATGTGAATAGCATCACTGTATCATCCTCTCCTTCAGTCCTCTCCTCTCCCCTTCCCTTGTTTTTCCAAGGTCAGTGTAACTCAGTCTAATTCACTTTTCTTTGATGGTAAAAATCCAGTCCCAACTTTAGCCAAATGTCTGTCTCCCTCTGGAGTTAAGATTTATCGCCATTATTTTTCCCCTGGTAAGTCTGCCAACTTCTAAACATGACTATCAGAGTGCCAAGTCCACCCAGGGAGAAACGGTAAATCTTTTGATGTCTTGTGAGTATCCATTGGTTGTATGGAGGGGCCGTAGCATGCCACTGTTACACCAGCACACAGTGCGGCAGGAAATCCAGCCCCTGATGAGGAGAATTTGGACTAATTTGCTTCCTTTTCAATAAACAAGGCAGAAATACTCTTAAACAACACATAAACCGTTGTGAATCGTTTTGCCAATGCCGAGGAATAATAGCAATCGTTCTACACTGTTGCGATGTTGTGAGGATAAGTTGTCAGTCGAGTCCTGTATTTATTGTTGATGATGGATTGGCAGCTACTTCGAAGCTGCTTGTGTGGAATATAAGACATGCAGATCCTGAGCACGCAAAACCACAAAGAAAGAAAGAAAGAAAGATATGAATGGAAGAGAAGCACAGGGGAAGAAAGACGAATATCCAGGGACAGAGGAGCAGGAGGAGGGAGGAGGAGGAGGACAGAATTCAGTATTGAGAGTGAGTCCTGGCTGCCTCGTTATGTCCTCGTGCAGGATTTATGAGCTCTAAGATCAGGGACAGGTTTAGGGTGCTAGGAGGAGGAATGGATGGGAAAGTGAAAGGAAAGTAGGAAGGTTCCGAGGATGGCGTTACAGCAGGGAGAATGCGCTGAATTTCAGACCTAAGTGGGCTCAGACTGCTGCTGTGGGTTGAGACGTCCCTCCTGCATAATGCCAGGTGACAGGAGGAGAAATGGCAAGGCCGAGAGGAACACAAGAAAGAATAAAAAATAGGCTGAACAGAAGGAGACGGAGCCCAGACATTACTGAAGGGTCAAAGGCCACTGATTTGATTAGCACTTGCAAGAGAGAGGGAGTGCAGCAACAAAAAGAAAGCAAAGGACAACAAGAACAAAAAAAAAAAAAGGAGAGGGGAAGAGTGAGCAAAAAAGAGAGCTGGAGAAGATCAAGTTAGGGAGGATGGAGAGCGAAGGTAAGCTAGAGGAGGGGAGGAAAGGTGTTGGTGAGGTGTGTGTGTGCGTATGTGTGGGGGGGGGTCTGTGTGGGTGGTGTAATCTGTCTGTGTCAGAGGGATGATGAAGGGGCCAGGAGGGAGAGAGCTCTGCAGTTCACCTTCTGGCCTCTGGAGGAAACACACTGACCCTGGCCCTCCCCCTGCCCACCTCTCCTCTCCACCTGCACGATTTATGACTCTCAGGGTTGATCCAGGGTTGCTCGCTTTGAGGACATTTGTGAATCTAGTTGTGGTGTGTGGCGGTGGGCCGTGTTTGCATGTTTGTCTGTGTGTGTGTGTGTGCGTGCGTGTGCACAGGTTGAATGAAATCACCTGTAAAGAAAGCCATTGTATGTCAAGGAGGATGTGATCTTAGTGCTGCCTAGGGAAAAGAGCAGTAGTGATTTCTATCCTGGGCTCAGAGCGTGAGCACAGACACATCCCCACATAATCCAGTATGACAGGAGTATGAAAGGAGAAAGATGGACAGGGTGAGGAAAAAAAAATCAAGGGAAATGGGACAAGATGACTGAATGAGGGAGGAGTAGTTGGAGCTGTGTCTTGTCCATTTTTATTATGATGTGCTGGCACCTCTGCATGGTCAGATCACTCTTTGAATCTTTTTCAGAAGGTTCCTTCTTCCTCTAATGTGGGTAGTGCTGGGAAAGCAGCCAGACCTGCTATATCTAGAAATTAAAATTCAGTCAGTGGACAGAACTTTAATGAACAACAATCTTGATAGTCAGTGTAATTTAGTATGGAAAAATATGAAATACTCACTGGTTCCAGCTTCCCCTCTGCTCTCCTCATATTGTGAATTATGAATTATATCTTTCGTTTATTGACTGTTGGTCGAACAAAACAAGCAATTTGAAGCTGTTACCTTGTGCTCAGGGATATTGCGATGGGCATTTTTCGCTTCTTTCTGTCATTTAAAATTTTTTAGGTTTTTTTTTTGCTTTCATTCATCTTATTATTATCTTTATCTTTAATATCTTGGTTCACTCTCGCCACTTTAATCAATCTGCTCTCCAGCTGCAGCAGGCAGCTGTTTTCAGCACAAAAGCTCTAATAAACCAAATGCACGCTACCTCGAGAGAAGCAAAGGGCAGCCAAACAAATTAAGCATCTAGTTAGTGAACATAGTAAAGCAGTTAACAGCTAAAGAGCCATATTGTATTTCCCTCCGGAGTTGGTGGAGAGCAAAGCATATTGGGCGTATCTTTCCAGATCTTTGACAGTATTGTATTGCACCATTTAGTTTTGTGATTGATTGTTGTGTAGTTAGATATAAGTGGGCTTTGTCTCCATTAAATCCTTTGAGGCATGCTTGAGCTAAACTTGCCATGACTCGGTGATAAGCCATAAATAAAATGTATTTTAAATGGCGCAATCATGAGCCACATGTATTGGAGATGGCAGGTAGGAATACTGAAATATGGCTTATTTTTGCTGATGCTAAGTGAAAGCAATCAAGGAGAATTGGCAGCATGCGGTATGAGAGGTGAGGGTTGAGTCGTGGAATATTATTGCTGAGGAGTTGAGTCAAAGGGCTATTCTCTGTATGGAGATGAGACGGGGATGAAGGTCGCTCCTCATCCATAACAGATGATTCATAGTCTGCCCTGACCTTTAGAACCTGGACTTACCTCTCTCCCTGTCCCTCTGCTCACTGTCTGTTGCAGACCTCCCCACTGCAAGGAGAGTTCAAGTATGTATGCTGTTCATTGCAAAAGCGCGTGTTCACATGTGCTGCGCAAATACAGGCAAGCGTCTGCACAAATGCACATCGGTGGGAGCACATTTATAATGCACATTTACACAAGCTTCAAATGTCAAAAGTTCACTGCAGCACCCTGCTCACATCTAATGTGACAAATAACTTCTTCCTCCAGTTGCATTGTTCTAATCCCTTTAGTGGGCTCTGGAATGGAAATATAATTACATTTCTGTGGTGCAGTGCCTTTGATAAGACAGCCGCTTGCTGAGCTGAATGTCTAACCGAGTTGGATGCCTCTCCGAAGTCCTCTCCTCTCTCCACTTCTACTTCTCTCCCTTACTCACTCCTCCCCACCTCTTCTCTTCTCTCCTCTCTCTCATACTCTCTTTCGCGATTTTTTTTTCTCCTTTTCCCTTTTTGTTCTCTCACCCCCTCTCGCTCCCTCTGTCATCTCCAAAAGCTCATTCTGCCTCTCTCTCTCACCCGCCCAGGTATTGCAGTGGATAAAAGAGGTGTTGTCTACTTCGTTGATGGCACCACCATTCAGAAGATTAATGAGAGGGGTTTGCTTTCCACTGTGATTGGCTCAAACGGACTGATGTCGACGCAGCCACTAAGCTGTGATGCACGCATGGACATCAGCCAGGTAAGAATGCAGTCGGGTTTAAACGACTGGTAGAAAGCTAGAGCCACGTGATTGACTCTAAAATTGGCTTCATCCTCTACATTTAAGTGTTGTTTAAATTATTTCTCCAGCATATGTTTTGTGTTGACTAATTAGACTAATTAGATCAAAAAGGCCTACAGTCAGTGATTGTTGTGTCAATCTAAATTGCCTGACCTCCTCTATAGAAACTCTTAATGACTTCTTAAAGGTTTTGTGTGTGTGTGTGTGTGTGTGTGTGTGTGTGTGTGTGTGTGTGTGTGTGTGTGTGTGTGTGTGAGAGAGAGTGCGCAGTAAGACCAAAGACAGCCACTGTACAGATTTGATCAGTCAGCCTTCAGATCATGCTGCTGACTTATCAGGCCTATTAGAGCAGAGGGTGAATTATGGATGAACCGTTGGCTCTATAGAGGCATCTCTGCCCACACATAGGGATGCAAGCGCCTGTGTATGTGCGTGTGCGTGTATGTTAATATGCATGTACAGCCCAGGTGAACTCCCAGTGGTGCTTTTATATGTCTGTAAAGGGACCCATGATACCCAACAGTCCTCTTTGTAAATCATCGGCCTCTGCAGCACGTCCGATCCTGTCCAGCCGCATTCATCTTCCGTCCGTTTGTTCTTATAAGCGGCTTTGACATCAGTCTGGCGTCCTAGTGATGGACACTGATGATTAATGGCTAGACGAAAATCACTGTAGGAATTTATGCTAAATTGTTGGCTGAGTGTTTGTTGAGTTAATCTGGATTCTTCTCACTTTTTGTGAAATAAAGTACAGAGTACAAAGTACTGCAGATCTTGTGCACATTTTTCTATATGTATGCCCTTTTTTTTTTTTGTTCTCCAAATCAAACATTTAGGGATAAAGTCGTTTCTGGACGTAAGTGTGTAATTTGTAACTTCAACTTTTGTGATGCTCTGGACTGGAGCCACGTACCACTGATGATACTTGACATTTTTTGTTTCATTTTCTCAATTTTTTCAACAAGCCCAGATACAATAATGTTGGCTGTCAACAATTTTGGTCATCTATCCTTTTACTACATTCAATATTTCAGAGGATCCATTGTGCTGTTAATTTCCTCCTGCGTGCGGAGCAGCTAGCTAGTGTTAGCCGTCTCCCATTCAAGGAACCAAATGTGCCAATAGCAAACGACCAGACCGGAACCACAGCCCTCCGCACATTACCCTATGATCCGAAACACGACACAGAGTTACAGACATATGGAGTCATGAAGTAACATACACAGTGCTCGATTCACAGATGGTGCTCATCAACAGCCAAAAACATCGGTGTGTTAATGAACTGTCTGTGTAGGCACTGGAATTAAAGTGGTATTCTGAACTATTTTTGGTTCCCACCAGTGATTAAACTAAATATAATTCACTCAAGTCTTATACTTAAGACTATGATGCCAGGGATCGGCACACCCAAGCCCCTCAACCTTGCTTGCATTGCACCCAACCCTGATTCTTATCCCTGCGGGTGGTGGGCCCACAGGGTGAGATAGGATATGGTGCTCCAACATTCGAAGGGAGCTCGGAGCCACTGCTCCTTTGCATCGAAATGAGCCAGTAGAGGTGGTTCGGGCAGTGATTAGGAAATTAGGATGCCTCCTAGGCGCCTTCTATTGGAGGACTTCTGGGCATGTCCAACTGGTAGGAGACCTCGGGGCAGACTTAGAACACGCTGGAGAGATTACATATGTCAAGTCAAGTCAAGTCAAACTTTATTACCCCACCAGGGGACATTTGATTGCAGCCAGGCGTTTAAAAAGAAGACAAATTCAGTCATAAAATACACATAAAACATGGCCTGGGAACGCCTCAGGATCCCCCAGGAGGAGCTGGAAATGTTGCTGGTGGGAGGGAAGCCTGGGCCGCCACCTCAACCTGACCCAGGATAAGTGGTAGAAAATGGATAGAAGGATGGATGGTGTGCTTAAGTACTATTTTGAGGTACTTGTACTTGCCATAATCATTTCCATGATGTGATACTTTATACTTCTACTCCACTACATTTACATTTACATTTTGAGTACTTTTACTTTTGATACTTAAAGTGCTTTGTGGTAACTCCTGTTTCTTTATGTAAGTAGTTGAATGCTGGACTTCTACTTCTCAATAAAGGATTTCAATACTTCTTCCACCACTGGTGCCCACACACTGCACCAATCAAATTACCAATAACAATACTGTATGTCAGTGTATATGTCAGAGTGTATATTAGTGCCCTATAGTAATATCATTTTCTTTGTTTTAAAGTGATAGTGCCCCCGCTCCTTCACTTTAAAACAAAGAAAATTCTCACTTTTTTTTTTCACAAGTTCTTACCAGTTGGGCCAAGTAAGTATCAAATCAATAGCAAACCACTAGAATATATATCCATTCCCTGGTGAAAATTTATTTTAATTCCAGTTTGACTTTAAATTCAGCAGGGCAGCTCAATTTAACTTGTAAAAGTGATCGCTTGGCATCACTGCAAAGTTCAGTATCATAAGCAGGGGAGATTTGATGCGTGTCCTCTTTGTATAAGGACAGGGTGAGTCCTGCTTGATGAATCTCTTTACCTCTTCGAACGGGATTTCAGAGTGAACCCCCTTCTCTCTCATTTGACAGAGCCTGTAATTGGACATGTCAGTGGCAATTTAACATGATCCATTTATTTACCAATCCATCCTCAGAGTCATCAATCACCTCACTGATCCCTGAGACGCGCCGCCTCGGTTTCATAGCACATGCAGCTCACAGTTTGAGTGTTTGTGTGTGTGAGAGATAGACAATGATGTGGGTGGCCGTGTGCTAGTGTAGGTTTGTCTGCCTTTGACCCCCGCAGTGTTCACGGGCAGGTTGTGCTATTTGAGCAGGCGGCGATCACGGTTATTGGCTGACATTTGGAACAGTGCCGAGGCGAGCCAGTGTGAGTCTTGAATAAACACGGGGAAGGCTCCCTGCCCGCTACTGACCTTTGCATGAGCAGGGAGGGTCAGGAGGCCTAATGCTATGTTATTAAGGAGATATTATTTGTATCAGCTGTAACTGACTCATGTGGGCGATCGCCACCAAGGCTTTCATGTTTTTTTGTTCTCATTTCAGTTACTGAATGTGTGTCTGTGTGTGTCTGTGTGTGTGTGTGTTATGCCACAGGTACGGCTAGAGTGGCCAACAGACCTGGCCATAAACCCACTGGACAACTCCCTCTACATCCTGGACAACAACATTGTCCTACAGGTAGAGAAACACAGTGAATAAATTCTAAACCTGTTTCCTATTCAAGCTTATGCTTTTGTGAGAGACTCTGCCACTATATGTAACAGAGGAAGAAAGAGTAATAAAATATTTCTTGCAAATTGCAGTGCTGTCACTATAGGTGCATTCAGAGTGAGTGTGGCTGCTAACATAAAAGAGAGGAAAAGAGCACCTCGTTAAAAAAAAAAATAACATGCTGTGTCACTCAGGGTTTCCTTATGACCCAAAAACTTGTTCTACAAAATTAATGAACAACCTGTTTTAGTGTATCTAGAGAAAATTAATGAGTCATAGGACGAGGCCGACTTATGTCTCTTGAAGTTTGATACACTGGATCAACAAAGCTTTATTGTCAGTGGCTGATTCTTTTTTACCAAAAACAAATACAGAAGCTGCAGCTGTTGTAACTGTTTACATTCTGTCTCTCTTTTACATAGCTAACACATGATAGTGTATTTCTCTAGGTGTCAGAAGGTCTTCAGGTGCGTATTGTTGCGGGACGTCCCATCCATTGCCAGGTTCCGGGTATTGACCACCATCTGGTGAGCCGGGCAGCAGTGCGCGCCACACTGGAGGCTGCCAAGGCCATCGCCCTGTCCCACCTGGGCACACTGTTCATCGCAGAGACTGATGAGCGGCGCATCAACCGCATCCAGCAGGTCACTAAAAATACACAGCACACACACACACACACACACACACACACACACACACACACACTGTAATTACTCTCAGCTTATTTTTAGCGATAGTTGCTCTGATTGTTCTTTGTAGGGCAGCAATGATGGATTTAATGTCATTAAAATCAACTGATCTGACACCAACCACAAGGTTCCCTTGTTTAGACGTCTTTGCAGAAAGCTCTCAGATGAGAGAGCCTTAAAGCCACTACTTTCTTCATGTTGGCAGCATCATGAAGACATGTATTAGGTGATGAGCTGTGCCTGGTGTTCACCAGACAGTGTTTGGAGTTCTGCCCAAAGGGTTCAATTTTTTGTCTCATGAGACCAGAGAATCTTTTTTCTCATGCTCTGAGTCCTTTTAAATGATGTTGGCCAAAGTCCAAGCAAGATGTCATGTGCCTTTCACTCAGAGTTGAGTCCTTCTAGCCTTCTATCATAAAGGCCTGATTGATGCAGTGCTGCTGGGATGATTGTCCTTCCAGCAGCCTCTGCCAATTCTGCAAAGGACGACTGAAGCTCTGATAGAGGGATCGTTGGGTTCTTGGTCACCTCACTGACTACGGCCCTGCTTATCCAGTTACTCTAGAAACATTCCTGATGGTTCCAAACCTTCACAATTATTGAGGCCACTGTTCCTGGGAACACTCAAAGCTTATAATAAAATGATTTTATACCCTTGCCCTGATCCATGCAATCCACAATTTTATCGTAGTCTACAGGGAGTTCCTTGGACCTCATGGCTTTGTTTTTGTCCTGACATGCAGTGTGAATTGTGGGACCTTGTCGTGTGCTCTTTCTAAACTGGACTCCAAGCTAGTTCTAATAATGAAGGGTGCCACAGCAAAGGGTCTGAACACTTTTGTAAATGAGCGATTTCAGTTTTTGATTTTTGATAAATATGCAAAAAATTCTAAAAACATGTTTTCCCTTATGATATAGTTATTGAGTTTGGATTGGTGGGAAAAAATGCAATTTTGTTAATTAAGAATTAAATCTACAACACAATAAAGTGTGCATAAAAACAAAAGGTTTTAAAAGTGTACAAAACTCTGGTGTATCAAAAAGATAATCTAAAAGCCTATTTTTCATTTTTTGGAAAAAATTACTTTTTTGTCTGTTAGCTCCATTAGCTAGCAGCATGCTATCACAGGCCTACGGCATTTGGGCACCAGCACCACAAAGACACAGCCTGCTGGATTCAATCGATAGTCTCTTTGTGGTCAATACCACGCTGAGTCCATGTGGAGGCAGACAGGAACATAAAATGCCTCGAATGCTTTTTGATGGAGACCAGGCAGCCATGTTGGATAAGGCAATGAAAATACACTTCTTTTTTTTTTTACTGTATTTGTCACACCGATTTAATGTTTGATATTTGTCAAGCATCTCAGAATCACTCACACAGAAAGTCAAACCAGAAGTGAAAATTCCTCCTGCGTCAGAGTAGAGCTTGAGTTATTTATGAAAGTTCCTACACACACACACTCTCGGCAGCAGGAAGTGGAGTGGACTTTGAGAGTGAATGAAACCGCTCCGTGACAGTGAACCGAAAAATAAAATTAATGATGATGTGTAACAGATTTACTCAGCGGTTTCTGCAATCAACACATTAAAAAACCTGACAGGTTCATGCAGATACAATGTCATGTAGGAAAAAAAATGAAATACAGAACATTGTGTCACTTGTAAGACAAAATAGCTGCACACATGTACTGACTGACAGGATGTTTAAGAATGATTAAAAAAAGAAGAAAAAAATGACACATAAATTAACCACTACATTTCATCTTAAATGGCTGACACCAGCTGCATCTTGTACTGTTTAGCTAGTGAGTCTATCTTCGCAGTATTATAAGCTCTATTAAACGTGAACGTGCCTTGGCTGCAGGAAGTATATGGGCTATGCTTTGGCACTGCTGTCAGTCTGTTCCTATGGCCCAGGCATGTCTCTCTGCCACGTGAACCCAGAACATTTGGCCAAAACCTCAAGGACCATATATGCATCACAAATATGTATAACCAATATTGCTTTTAATCTTATATAGAGGCAGGGAAATCATTGAATGTGCACGGTATTTGAGCTTTGAGGTGCATTAAAATCACATTCATTATGTCCCAAATTAGCTCTGTTGCGGCTGTGTGTTTGTCTTCAGTTAAGGGCGAACTGTGGAGCTCCTACTGCAGATGAATCAGACAATACTTTTAAGTCCGAATGATATTTTTTATAAAGCTTGACATCATTTTAAATAAAAGAATCTTGATTTTGTTTCCTGTCTCTCCTTGAATGTTTTACTCATCACTGTCCTCATGTTGCAACTCAAAACTGTTAGGACAGCTGTGCAGCTCTCCTAAATCTTGGAGGAGATACAGTATGAGTAATTTCCTAGGTCAAGAATGTTGATGAAACGCTTTCACACCCGAGCCTAAAACAACAGGAACAAATGTTCATGTCTCTGAGAACTTTTTGCCAATTACGGCTGATTTCTTACTCCGAGAAACTGAAATAAATACAGACTAAGGTTATCAAATTTGTAAGGAATAGTTCACCATTTAGGGAAATACACATATTCGCTTCCTTGCCAAGAATGCATGAGAAGACCAATACCACTCTCGTATCTGTATATTAATTATGAAGCTACAGCCAGCAGCTGGTTCATCTAGCATGTCACAAAGACTGGAATTGGAGAAACAGCCTGGCTCTGTCCAAACGTAACAAAATCCACCAACCAGCATCTCTAAATATCATTAAATAACATGTTATATATTGTTCTTACACCATAGTTTTTGTACAGATTAAACATAAAGATATAATGTGTTAATTGTTGGGATTTAAAGGTACCGTACAGCAGTGTTTCCGAGAGTTAGACTTTATTTGTAGCAGTAGCTGAAGCGGGGGTGGTGGGGTTATTAAGGTGCTCCATTGCAAAAAGTACTTTGGGACAAATTAACAATATGTACAGCTCCATTACTTAACGTTGTGCCCAGTCCCCACACTCTGAATAACAGGCACACAGAGACGGCCGGTAAATACTCAGACAGGGACGGTAAAACTTAATGGATTATTTGACAAGCCACAGGCCTTCTGATATGGCGGGATTTCTCCCTGGCCAGTCTGACTGACAGACACGCCACATGCAAGAGGGGTGGGGCAAGGAGGAGCTGAGCGAATCAATGCACTGCGCATAGCACTACAATGAAATACAGTGTAAGATTTTACCCATTTGTAATAGTAAAAAAAAAGAAATGTAATATGTGGCTGTCAATGTCGATACTGTGGCAAACTGCCACAAATAAATCAATGTATGAGAAACACTGATATAGACACGAGGGTGGTGTATCAATCTCCTCATCTAATTTAAATCATTTAAAATACATAATCGCTTATTAAGCACACACGCCATCAGGACACTCAGTTTCGAGTGTTTGGAGAGCTGGATTTAATGTTGCAAAGATTAGTCAACAAATCCTCATTTAGGCCAAACAATGAATGTTCCCACACACTGAAGACACGTGCTCCTTTTGTTTTTCCTAAAATTAAAAAAAAAACATCTAAGATATCATCTGAGATTTTTATTTTTTGTTTGGGGGGGGGGTTTGAAAAACCGGTGGATAAACACAGCCAAACACATTGTTGTCATTTTCTTTTTTTTTTTTTATTTCGTTCTAATATCATTCATCTGCATTTTCAGCTCAGGTTTTTATGAAATGTCATCATTATCTGTTTTGCCAGGGAGATTAAATGTAACAAAGGATGTTGTTGAACATTATCTTCTTTCCAACAATGATCTCCGACAGCTTTTCGTAGCTGTGTGTGACGTGTTGTTTTTTTTTTTTTTCTTCTGAACACTCCACAGGTGTCGACCAACGGAGAGATATCTGTTATCTCTGGAGCCCCCACGGACTGTGACTGTAAGATAGACCCCAACTGTGACTGCTTCTCCGGTGGGTCATAAGGCAGGACACGCACACACACACACACACACACACACACACTTCTTATATGCGTGCAGGATTGAGTAATGTGAGAGCATTAGATTATGTCTAATAAGATTATGCTCCTAAAAACAACATGTAACTGCACTTAAACATCATTCCAGATCATATCGCTTATGGCCTGGCTCCGACGTATATCTGAATTAAACAAAAACAGGAACATTTTAAAAGCTTTGACATAACTTACTTGGATTGAGATAGTCAGTGTGTTTTATATTGAGTGATTAAATCTTGCTGCCTGTGTGTCCCTGCTGGCCAATTATTTTATTATCAGAGCTAGAGAAGAACTTTTTCTCTACGTCTGTCTCCTGCACTGTTTCCTCCTCCTTTCAATCTGTCTGAATTATTTAAGTCCGATGGAGTTTTAATATCGAAGCACGGCTGTTTTGACTCTGTGAAAAAAAGTATGATAATGACGTTTGAATTATGACAGTGCGCAGGAAAGATATGACCATCTCTAATGTCACAGCAGAAAAGAAAGTGAATGTAATTTGACTTTTTGAATGTATGTGTGTTGAGTATGCAGACAGTGCATACGTGTATGTGGGGGGGGTGTATTTGTATTTGTATTCATAGGGAGGCTCCTTCTTCACAGAAACCTCCAGCTAAATTTCAGTAGGAACCAGCTCGAGAAAAACCTTTCAAATCCATTCAAATTTACAGCTGGGGAAAGAAAAGGCTCTCGTCTAGCCGCTGAAGGTTTTAACTAGTTGGTGTATCATGGAAGGGCACCTGAAATGAATAAAGGGAAGAGGGAAAGGACCAAACAAATAAGCAGATGTTCTTTTGACAGTTAGGCCATGCTTTCATTGTAAGTGTCAGAGGAGGTGATTTTATCATTTAATTCTGCTCATAAAAATCAGTCTCTTTTCTATTCAAAATGGAGGGAAGTGTCTCTCCCATGACACAAGCCAATGGGCTGTAACCATCCCTATTTCTTGGGTTGTACTTTGCATATTTTCAATCATGTCTTGCTGTTAACAGATGATTACTCTCTTCAGAGGCTTTCCGTTTCCATCCCTTCACCATAAACACTCACACTTTGAACATGCGCACATATGTGACCACACACCCGCAAATACAAACAGACATGAGCATGCACACACGCGTAAAAACATACTCACACACACATAATGTGCATGCTGTCAAGAGATAAACTGCCACCCTGCTGTCTGCACAGACCCATCAGAGGCCATGGGCCTACTGCTGACAGCATCTAAAGGGCTTCACCTAGCTATCATCCCGCTGTGCTTCCAAAGACATCTGAATGCATTCAGTCACCCACTACCACCGTCTGATAAGACTGAGGTCACTATCAAGGTGCTCATATCCACTCCATTGGGAAGCTACGGTATCCCAACAAGTCCAAGTCCTGAGCTAAACTGATAAGCGGCACCATGGGATCTTCATATTTTGCAAAGCTTGTGTGTACTGGTTGCAACTTCTCCCTTTCTCTAAAGAATGATTTGTATTTCTCAGTGTGTTTATAACTCAGGGTGTCTTCACTTATTCTATTTTGTTGATAAAGGGTTTGTCCTCATTGAAATAATGTCTTCTTGTGTCTTATCAGGAGATGGAGGCTACGCCCGTGACGCTCGTCTCAAAGCCCCTTCCTCTCTGGCCGTGGCCCCCAATGGTACCCTGTATATTGCTGATCTGGGCAACATCCGGATCAGAGCTGTAAGCCCCAACCAGCCTCAGCCCAGCCCGGCCGGACTGGTGGAGATCAGCTCCCCACTGGACCAGGAGCTCTATCTCTTCAGCCAGGTACACAATGTCTCTAAGCTCTGTATATAAAATGTGTATGTGCATGTAAAATATTAACCAGAGAGCTCAGTTAGGTCAAAATGAGGGAAGACCTTTGTAAGAGCACCATCACTGCCACTGTATAATTAATTTAGTGTAACTGTGTGCGGTTCGTGCAGTTCAGATTTAGACTTCAGACATTATAACTGTGTTAACTGAAATTCACATGTCACTAAATTAAAACAGGTTAAGCCAAACAAGCTAGTTCTCGCATAGACATCGTTTGCCACTAAATATGTAATGCTTAGCAGCAAATGAAACAACTAACAAAGCTAACGTTATCTTGCTAATATAAGCTGTTTAGATGAAGCGTGAAAGAGATGAAACGTGCTCGACATATCTGAATATATCTGAATTACATTTCACAAAAATAACACAACATGCTTCAAATTACAAAATGTAATGCTAATAATGTTAGACTGAAAGACCCAATAGCATATTAGCTAGGTTAGCATATTCCAATAAACTACGTTAATAATACTTACTCCAAAACACTCCAAGCTCTTCATCTATGCAGGCACAAATAAAACAAAGTAAAACCTGTATTTACAACGGATTAGCGGTTAAGTGTAATATATTATTTCCCCCCCTAAAACTGTTATTTTCGGATTTGACCCTGTTACCAGACACCCTCATTTTTGTGCACAAGCATGAAAATTATATACCCAAAATAAAAAGGTTACTGTTCTCAAACCTTGTGATTGCAGTCGTAACACTGGTTTCCCTTGAAAGATAACTATAAATTTTACAACTACAGAGTCAGAGTGAGGATAAGAGATGCTGAACCAAAGTACAATTGTATTAATTAATTTATTTATTTATTTATTTTCACATAAACATGGGAATACAAGGCCTGTAGAAGTACATTATGTGTGGAAAATACTTTGGAGCCAGGCACAGGTCTGAACCAATTCTGTGTCTCCAGCTGTCTCAGTGATATGAGGATCCTAGAATGCTTTGCACAGTTGGAATCAGGAGACTTAGAGCTTTCAAATCATGTATAATTTGTCAAGGTTGTGTGAGGACTGAGTCCAGGACAGACCAAAGCACACCTATAGTAGCAGTACCAAGGCTAAAGCATTCCACGTGTGGGAGGTGGTATTTAAAGATTTTGTAAATCACTAGTTTCAAACCGTAGTTAATAAAAACATAGGAGGGACTGTAGTAATGGATTAGTAATGGATTTTTAACTAGCAGCTGCAAAGCAATCCTGATCACTTTCTCTTTCTGTTCCTTTCCATGACAGAACGGTTCCCACATGTACACCAAACACCTGATCACCGGCCACTTCCTGTTCAACTTCTCTTACGGCACAGACGGTCAGCTGTCTGGGTTGACGTGTCGCGACGGCCACGGGCTCCAGGTGAGGAGAGATGCTCATGGAGTTCCACTCTGGCTGGCGCTACCTGGAGGACAGGTGTACTGGCTGTCTCTTAGCAACAGTGGAACACTGAGGAAGGTGTCGGCCCAAGGCCATGACATCGCCCACATCACTTACCATGGCAACACAGGTCTCCTAGCAACCAAGAGTGATGAGAACAGTTGGACCACTGTTTATGAGTAAGTTTAAGTTGTTTTTTTCTATTTATTGTTCTATTTATTCTCCTTTCTTTCATTCTGTCTTTCTTTCTTTCCTTCTTTCACTCTTTCCTTCATTCATGCTTTACTGCTTGACTGAATGTTTGTGAGGACATGGGATTACATGTATGTGCATGAATGTGAGATAGAATTTACGTAAGCGGCGTGACATGTGAGTGCCATCTGGTGGTAGCAACTGCATCATCACTAGTGCAGAGAACTATTGAGACTTTTTTTTTCTTTTTAGGTTTGATAACACGCGTTTAGCACATATAGCACACATGCAAAGACACATCAGTCTGAATTATTCACCACTAGCGACCCAGTCTCTGTGTCAAATTCCACAGCTGGTTAATTACACATATAAATCATAGTTGACACTTACTCTGTGTTGGTGTTTGTGTATGAGAAGGGAAAACAGAGTGATAGTGAGTGTGCATGTGTGTGTTTGTGTGCTCGTGTGTATTTGTGTGTACGGCTGAGTTCATTTATCCAGAGCGGCAGTTATCTGTATGTGTGCGTTTGTGCTTGTATATCATCGTCTTTGTGTCCATTCTCCAAGGTACAACAGCGAGGGCCGTGTGACCAACATCACCCTCCCCACGGGTGAAGTGAGCGGTTTCCACGGCAACCTGGAGCGCTGGTCACGGGTGGAGGTTGAGGTGTCTAACCGTGAGAACTTCATCACCAGCACCAACCTGTCTGCAAGTGACACCATCTACACCTTCAGACAAGGTACAGCGTCATGGTGCATTTTTTATTCTATTTTTTTCTACTCCATGTAGGTCAGTAGGAAAACATAATGTATTCACCAGTTGACATGCAGGAAAGATTACAGCCTCAACACAATGCATCTGTCACCATCTACTTCACCACAAACATGCCGCAAGGGTGTCTATGACTCATCTGGGGGGGACTAAACTATAGACAACACACTCAGATGCATAAAGAGGGCAGACTGTTAAGGTTACAGTGATATTTAAACATTTATGACTGACAAACTGCAATAACATGGCTGTTATTCTGGTCAGGTCAGACGCTCTGACCTGTGGTTTTCTTATTCTCCTCCTTCACCGACTGCACTGAAGGTATGTGCAGGAGATTCACAGCTTGAAAAAGGATTTATTGCTTTCTGTAAATAATTCAAATATGGATCTGATATGACCTCTTTACATAGCCAGAATAATGGGTAGTAAAAAAAAATGCTTAATTTTTTATTTACAAAAGAAGAGATAGATCCGATTGACGTGTGAAATGCCTTAACGACCGCAGGAAAAAAATGGAAAAGAGGGCAGAGATGAGAAGAGGAGAAAATGAGAGTGGAGTGGAGAAGCCGCTCATGGGAGCAGTTTCTTCTCATGTCATCCCTTTAATTGCTTTCTAGCAGTTGTCACAATGACAGGACTGCAGGGAGAGAAAAGCTGCTCCAACACACATAAATACACTTGCTCGCATGCAGGCATGTGCACAGTGCTACAGTATGACAGAGCTGCCAGGGAAGAATTGAAGTGACCCCTTATTTCAGAGTGCCCCCTCCACCCCACCCCCCCAC
>NW_019525522.1:1518557-1533165 GCF_002814215.2 Seriola lalandi dorsalis | reverse complement strand
ACCCCGCCCCCTTCTTCCGCCACCCACAAATTCACTGTCTTCTCCTGCCTCTGAGGCAACAGTAACCATATAGAAAGAGGTTTTATAGTGGTGGAGGGAATAGAAGTTACTATCCAGTTTATTAGCTGTGTTAAGTTTTATGATTAAAATATAGTTTTATCATAATTTTTGCTATTTTTTAAAAATTAATTTTGTTTTACAAACAGTAAAGGCATGACGGATACTGATACTGAGATGTGTAAATGCTGCATGAAATCTTACTTGGTAGATGTAGAAAAGACAAAACAGTTTCTGAGAAACTTTTGCAATGTGTGAAAACTTGTTTCAGCCAAGCACCCCACCCTTACCCCTCTGCTTTCTCTTTGTCTGTCTCTTCTTCTTTTTATTGCTCTCTCTTTCTGTCTGTCCAGCTCGCTCTCTCTCTCTCTCTCTCTCTCTCTCTCTCTTCTCTTCCTCTTTCTCTCTCTAAATATATATAAATGTAAATATATATATATATACACAGACATGTATATTACAGTTTTCAAAAGATACAATAGCAGATACAGTACAGGGCCGATGTTGCAGAGAAAATTTTAGGAAAAAAACCCACTCAGCACAGAGATTTAAGCAGTTAATTCAAACAAAACACACATACAAAAAAAAGCCAGACGTGTATTCAATGCATTCATGTAGTCTGCTGCTCTATCTCATTGATTTTTCTCAAGGCTGTTTTTTGAGAGACAGTGACTGATGTTTTTTCACACTTTTTTTCATCTGTTGCTACATATTTGCATCCTTTTGCACACGTGTGGTTTTGCGTGTCTCTTTGTTTGTTCTCTGCATGTGTGTGACCCCTCCATGATATATGATCGACCCCCAGACCACGCTCAGAGTTCATACAGAGTGAGCGCTGATGGGTCGTTCCTTGTGACGCTGGCGAGTGGGATGGAGCTGTCACTCAGCACAGAGCCCCTCCTCCCCGGAGGCATCGGCGGAGGAGTCAGTCCCACAGCCAGCCGCTGTAACATCAGCCTGCCAGGAGACCATGCCCCGAGTCTGATAGAGTGGAGGCAGAGGAAGGAGCAGAGCAAGACTAACTACAGCACTTATGAACGCAGGCTGAGGGTAAAACACTAAATACCAACATATTCTTCAGTTAAACCAGATAATATAGAAAATCCAGTCCTGCAAATGGAGTACTACACGAATGCAGAGTGCATTAGCAAGAAAATGCCCAATACACAATGGAACCAGTAAAGCTCCCAACACCAACTAGATATCATAGAAACCTGCGTGAATAGGTCAAATTACATCACTGTAACCACATCTTAGAAGCATGCTGTGTTGAGCCAAAGTTGTGCAATCTGACCTTTAAACACTCCATTAACAGTGACAAAGAAATGTCACTTCTAAGTGCAGTGTACCCACATCTTTTCAGTGGATCTTAACATTTGTTGTGAGTTTGAACAGTGCCACGGCCTGTTTTGACACAGCATGTTAAGAAGTTTTGAGTTATTGATGACGTCACCGTTGGCTGTACTTTCCACAAATCACACGCCAACTGCAACACCTCTTCTCTCTTCCCTCTACACAAGGTCTACCACACAAACAGTATATTTCATAAGAATAGTGCATTTTATCTGATGTCTACTAATTAATTAGCAATCCCCAGGACTCGGTTCATCACTTGTTCACCAGGCACTTTATTGTTTTTATGCAGACCTGGTTTGCTCTAAATGTCACAATTAATTTATCTAAACTAATGAAATCTCTTTTAGTCTCAGACATGCCTCTTCATTTCTATTTGCATGTCTGTGGCCTTATTTCGAATTTATGGTGATTAGAAAGCAGCTTTAGTTTGTTCTGCTCCCACTCACTGACATTTTACTGTTTTTCTTTCCAGGCACATAACAGGAACCTGCTGTCCATAGACTTTGATCAGAGCACCAGAGTAGGGAAGATCTATGATGACCACAGGAAGTTCACCCTCCATATCCAGTATGACCTGCTGGGCCGGCCTGTGGTGTGGTCTCCCAGTAGCAAATACACTGAAGTAAATATCAGCTATTCTGGAGGAGGTCTGTTGTCGGCTATTCACCGTGGAGAGTGGTCTGAACGGCTGGAGTATGAGAATGACAGGGTGGTTTCCAGAGCCTGGGTCAACGGCAAGATCTGGAGCTACACATACGCAGACAGAGTAAGAGCTGCACTCATAGAAAACAGGTTCAGGTGGAATGTGATAGACAGGTTCTGTCTGTATCATGCTAAGATTTGTTTGATGGTTTCACTTGTTCTTTTTGTTGCTGCTGTTAGAAGAAATCTAACACATCTGCTCTTCTTTGTCTGCTGCTTCACATGTTATTGCATTTATATGAAACCAAAACTAACAGTAAAAAGTAAAAAAAGTACTTTTGTTGTGGGAAATACAAGTAACAAAGTGAAAGCACATTACAATAATTCACAGTGCTGTACTGCCAACTATTTTTTAAAAATATTTTTACTTTCTCTGAGGCATCCATTGGTTTCCATTCATTTTACAGAACTATGAAAATCACTTTGCAGAGTTAAGTTCAAGGTTTTTTTTTTTTGGTTTTTTTAAGTTCAGTTATTGTACAGACTTTTTGAATCAATCTGCACTTATAGCTGCATAACTAATAACACAGCTTCGAGCACAGTAAAAGCTGTTCATTCTGATGGATTACATAACTCAAAAAAGGCTCTGCAGCTAGATTTTCGGTGGTGAAAAGAAACCAGCAGTTTCCTGAAAGTGGGTTTCACAGTAAACACTTATCGTGCTCTTAATGGTGAGATATAATAGACAGTAATGTACAGTCCATGTGATTTTTAGTCAATGGGCTTAAACACACCAAGACAGCTACATTCATTTAAGTGTGTGACAAAGCTGAAAGCCACCAGAGGTTATAATTTCCGTACTTGAAATTAATTGAAATATTTAATGAAATTATATTCAGCCTGAAATATATTTAGTATCAGGTTTTGGTCTAAGAGAGAGTGTAAATGAGCTTATATTACAGAACCATCCAGAAATGAATTATACCTGCATGTATTATTAATAAATTAATATTATACCTTACAGTTAAATTTTTGCACAACATTATTTTGCTTCAGTTCAGACTGTTCCAGTCGCCACAGGACTGCAGGTACAGGTTTTTAAAGCTTTCTGAGAAAAATTAAAATGTGAAAACCAAGGTTGCATCTGCTAACCTATTTTGGTGATAAAATGTTTTCACCAGATGGCACTGAAATACAAAAATACACCAGACAGACAAGGGGGAAGCTCATCAAACAACAGAGCTGCAGTATTCTAATGTCTGTGTTCTTTCAGTCCATTATGCTGCTCCTGCATAGCCAGCGGCGCTACGTATTTGAATACGACCAAACGGACCGTCTGGTTGCCGTGACGATGCCCAGCATGGTGAAACACACCCTGCAGTCTCTCCTGTCCATCGGTTACTATCGGAACATTTACACCCCTCCTGACAGCCAAGCCTCCTTCATGCAGGACTACACCCTCGATGGGCGGCTGATGAGGACTCAGTACTTGGGAACAGGGCGTAGTGTCATCTACAGGTATGACACAGATCACAGAAATATTACTGGCTGTCGGTTTTATCAGTTCATTTAGGGAGGCAATGCAGTTTGGAAGGGGTGACATTGCGGTCAGCAGTGGTTTGATTCTGATGAAGCCTGGAGGCATTATTACGCATCTTGGCACGACAGTCAGGCATATAAAAACATAACACTGATTGGCTTGATGAAGGTGCTTTAATTAAAGGCTAATCTCAAAAATTTAAAAGCCCTATTAGGACCAAGTCTAGCTGACACCAAAACATGCCACACACACACATCTGTCCTTACAAATTACACTGATTGGACTAATGGGGGAGACTGATTAAAGGTCAAATTTTTTATCATCATACTATGTCAGACACCACTGATCTGATTTTGATGAAAGCTGGAGGACTGATTTGGGCACTGTTCTGGCATTTAACATTTTTAATACTCATTGGCTTGATGGGGACACTATAATAAATGGCCCCATTTTCAAGATGTGAAAGGCCATAACTGCCACAGCAGCCAGTCTGATTTTGATGAAATATTGAAGGATGTTGCAACTTGTTCCTTAATGGCCCCAGGCATCTTTGTATTATTCATGAGGTAAAGCATGTTTAGTTATACTGAAGTTCAAATGTATATTTTATTGTATGTGTTACCATTTTATTAAACACTTCTGACACAGCTAACAGCTAACTAATTTATCATGTCTTCCACAAGTTGCTCTATTTTTTATAAGAATTAATTTTAATTTTTTTGTATCTGTTTTTCAAGGTATACACCAGCAGCGCGGCTCTCTGAGGTGGTTTATGACTCTACTCTGGTGACCTTCACTTATGACGAGGCCTCTGGCACCGTCAAGACCATTCATCTCACCCATAATGGCTTCATAAGCTCCATACGATACAGACAGACAGGTACATATACACATGCATTTACACCATATACATTAAAGGGACCAACAGCCACAAATTTAAAATACTGACTATGTGCAATGAGTTATTTAAATGGATCATGGATTTCTTTTGTGATAAAACTATGTCTGGCTTTTGAGGCAGCCTTAGTGCTATGATCATTTACACTGAGACTGACACAGCCACAGTTAGAAGTGTGAATCAGGCCGAGCATGCTCAACTGGAAGACACTGTGGTCTACCACAGCATTGAATACTAGACCACCCCCTGGGCTCTGAGCCTTGCTATCTCTTCCCCACCTCCGCAACCAGGCTGCCTGATCAAAGTAAATAAGTGAATGTATAAATATAAGCTAATATGTGGTTGGCTGTGTGTGGGTACTACATTTGTGTTGCATGCCTGCACTCCTGTATTCATGTTTGTACACATGCATGTCTATGTGGGACAGGAAGTCAGTTATAACCCTAATTATCCGTCAACTGTTCCAGGTCTGCTTCAGAAAGACGTTGCAGTTCATATATTTCAGTATTACCCAGCGCAGGCACAGCCATCAGTGGACCCCTTTAGCTGTTATGTTAGGATACTGCCATTGTTAATGCAGTTCACCAATTCCCTCAAGTTACAGAATCTTTCCAGGGTGGTTGAGAGCACTCTCATCTCTGCTGCTGGTTCACTTCACATGGCTTTGTGATTGGCTCGCCATGATCAGGTGTCACTAATCTGTGAGGCACAGCTGTGTGTGTGTGTGTGCGCGCGCGTGTGTGTGTTTATCGGTTTGCCCTCACGGTGAATAGACTCTCACCTTCCTTTAACTGATCTCATTTCAGCAGAACAAACGGAGCCTTGGAGAGAGGAGAGATAGTGGTAATTGTCCCTTGAGAGGAGACAAGGAAAAGTAAGGGACCAAAAAAAAAAAAGGGACGACAGGGATATAGTGAGGGAGAAAAGGAACAGAAAAAGGAGAGGGAAAGATGACAGCTTGGCGAAGTGACAGCCAGAGAAGCGAGACGAACAGACTGCGAGTTCCCTAGGGCTGTAGGAAAGCCTCCACCTCTCTCTCGCTGCCTCTGCCATTTTCCCATTAGCGCAGGTTTAGAATCAACATTCCACAGAAAATAAAAATAGAAGATGTAATGCTGATCCAGCTCTCTAGTCTCCAAAGCTAGACACTTTCTCATTTTAACTGCAATCAGAGTCATCTCAAATAGCATCATAATGGTGTTTCATTAGCAGGCCTTTTTTTCCAAATGGAGGATAAGCTTTAGTAGCTAGCAGCAGAGGTGATGAATGGTGTTGTTAACGTTGATGTTCTGACATTAAGGAGCACATTGGCCCATCATGGCTATTGTCTTTAGATTTCATTATCTCTCCATATTAAAGGTCACTACTGGAAATGCCATAGAGGTGTGGGGATAGTTAAGATTGAATGGATTGCGCTGTGTGTGTCTGTGTTAATGATGTTGAATTAGTCCTTGATTTGAATTAATTAGGCAGGCTTGTATGGGCAGCGAGATGGCCAACTGTGAGTGCTGTGTGTTGAGTGCTGTGTGTGTGTGTGTGTGTGTGTGTTTGTGTGTGTGTGTGTGTGTGTGTGTGTGTGTGTGTGTGTGTGTGAGTGCTGTGGTGCTGTGTGTGTGTGCGCGCGTGAGTGCCGTGTGTGCACGCGCGCGCATTATGCGTAAAGTCCACACATGCTAATGTTCATAATCCAAATTTCAATACCGCTGAATTTTACACTCTGATCTCTCTACATAGGTCCTTTGACAAGCCGGCAGATCTTCCGCTTCAGTGAGGAAGGTTTGGTTAACGCCAGGTTCGACTACAGCTACAACAACTTCAGAGTGACAAGCATGCAGGCAGTAATCAATGAGACACCTCTGCCTATAGATCTGTACCGTTATGTCGACGTATCCGGACGAGTGGAGCAGTTTGGAAAGTTTAGCGTAATTTTCTATGACCTCAACCAGGTAGGCAAAGTGCTCACAGTTAAAATATTGAACTGCATGAATTGTAATGCCTCTTGTAGTCTACCTTTTAATCTTTGTGGCTTTGATGTTCTCACCACTCTCACCAATCTTGTTTCCAGCTGCAACAGGCAGCAGTTCTTCTTTGGTCTGATGAACCCACTATACACTAAGACTACTGTCCAACAGCAGACAAACAAAGTTAGCAACCAGAAGCATTTTATGCATTTATCAGTTAAAGAGTCAAATATTTGACCGTATAGACCGTAACAGAGCGAAAATGAATATAGAAAATTAGATATGTTGGGTGGCCAAAAACAGGACTCCAAATGAAATGTTGCTTCATGTCTGCTGGATGTGTAAGCAACTTTATAAGGTGTTGGTTTTAGTGCCAGGCTTGTTTTGCTGCTCTCAAGTGACCAAAAAGAAATCAATAAATACCGCCTAAAAACATCCAGCTGTAATGCAACATGAAGCACTTCAGCCTGATTTTATTTAGGTGTGTGTGTGTGTGTGTGTGTGTGTTCGAGTGCAGAGATGTCTAACCAATTTTGTCTGTGATCATCTAGGTGATCACCACCCATCTGATGAAGCACACCAAGGTATTTAACTCCTACGGCCAGGTGGTAGAGGTCCAGTATGAGATCCTTAAATCCATCGCCTACTGGATGACCATCCAGTATGACTCTGCAGGGCGCACCACCACCTGTGATATCAGGGTGGGCGTGGACAGCAACGTCACCCGCTACACTTACGAGTACGACGCAGACAGCCAACTGCAGAGTGCCTCGGTCAATGAGCGGCCTCAGTGGCGCTACAGCTACGACCTCAACGGGAACATCAACCTGCTCAGCCACGGGACCAGCGCTAGGTGAGTTAGCACCAACTAGCTTTACGTTTTACAGCAGGTAACATGTCAAAACATGCGTGTCAGTTAGACTACCACTTTGGTTCAATAGCTCATTAACTGTTGGATGGACTTTGTTTTAGTTTAGTGCTAACAAGCAAATGTTATCCTGCTAACACGCTGCGCTACAATTGTGATTGGATAAACTTCATACATGCTAACCGTTTGCGTGTTGGCATTATCATTGGAAGTATTTTGGACTCATTGATATATTAATGTTATACATAGTTTGTTATACAAGTACACAGTCGTGACACACACCCGTGTGGTCTCATTGCAGGCTGACGCCGCTGCGTTACGACCAAAGAGACCGCATCACACACCTCGGTGAGTTACAATACAGCGTAGATGACGATGGCTTTCTCCGCCAGCGAGCGAATGACCTCTTCGACTACAACTCCAACGGGCTGCTGACCCGCGTCTTCAACCGAGTGACCGAGCACACTGTGGTGTACCGCTATGACGGGCTGGGTCGACGTGTGGCCACCAAGAGCAGCCAGGGCGAGCAGCTGCAGTTCTTTTATGCCGACCTGTCACACCCCACCAGGGTCAGCCACTTGTACAACCACAGCAGCAATTTGATCACATCGCTGTACTACGACCTCCAGGGCCATCTCATTGCCATGGAGCTGAGCAGCGGAGAGGAGTACTACGTCGCCTGCGACAGCGTGGGGAGTCCGAGGGCGGTTTTCTCTAGCAAGGGGCGATTGGTCAAAGAGATCCTCTACACCCCCTATGGAGAGGTCTATCAGGACACCAACCCTGACTTCCAGCTTGTCATCGGCTTCCACGGAGGCTTGTATGACCCTTTGACACGGCTGGTACATTTGGGCAGGCGGGATTATGACACACTAGCAGGCCGATGGACTTCACCGAACCATGAACTGTGGGGCGAGCTGGGCAAGGAACCGAAGCCGTTTAACTTGTATGCCTTCAAAAACAACTGCCCAGTTGGGAGGGTGGAGGAGGTGACACAGTTTACTACAGGTGAGCTTCTCACACACACACACACACACACACACACACAGTCACTCACTGTCCAACTCCAACACCGAATCACTGACTGACGCACACAAGCTGCCACACTGCAGCTCTCACACAGATACAGGCTGATATTTCTCTCAGCGGCACCTACTCCCACACAAACACACCTACACAAGAGACATCTGCCATAAAGAGCGAGTGAACGGGGCCCACAGTTAACCACAGGTGAGCTGTGTTACAGAGAGAAAAGATGTGACAGACAGAAAATACTGGCAACAGAAAGGACAGCCATGCCTGTGATCATCTTGTTTTTTAACACAGGCTGTTATGTTTTGTTCCCTCTGTCTGTCAAGAACATACTGTTTCCCCGAGAGACAAAATAGAAACTCAAGCAAGGGAAAGAGATGGAATAGGAGAGTAGGAGGATGAATATAGGATGTTGCCGGGGGCGTATGTCCTTCTGGTTAATGGAACATTCATTTGGCCTGTCACGTTTTCCTGCAGCAGTATTGTTTATTACAGAAGGAATCTGTTTGTGAAAGAAACACCAGCCCGACCATCTCAGCTGCGTATTATACTCAAATATTGTGTGATTTCCTGTACAAGGTGCTGTTTCTCTGGCCTTATGACTTTTTGTTTGCTTCACAGTATACACATTATATTCTAACTTTTCTCCCTCTGTGCAATTTTCTCTCTGTCTGTACATGTGTGTGTGTCTTTTTCCAGACATCGGTAGCTGGCTGCAGCTATTTGGTTTCCAGCTTCATAATGTTGTCCCAGGCTTCCCAAAGCCTGAGGTGAGCAGAATGGAACAAACATACGAACTGATGAAGACTCAGACCAAGACCCAGGACTGGGACTCCAGCAAGGTGAGTTTTTCACCACTAAAAACCCCAGTCAGCTGCAGGAGCAAGACTCTTTCCTAGCTCTAACCTTGTGTCCATGTTTTTATAGTTCAGTTTTCTCATGCCACATATATGTTTGTTACTTTTATCTGTCTCTTTTCTCTTTCAGTAGAACAGTTAAATACTTTTGATGAGTCATTTTAATCTCGGCCGTGTTCACATGTTGTAACTGACTAAGCCCACTCAACATATCTTACCCCGCGTGATCATTGAATTTATGGGTTGTGGTACCCAGTAGTGTCAGAATAGGAGGTGTGTTATTAGTCATTAGTCATTTAGCTAGCTGGTTAAATGTGGTGGTGCATAAAAAGCGCTGTTACAAATACCAAAGCAGTCGTTACTCTGTTGCTGCAACAGAGAAAACTTGTATATAGCACCTTTAATGCGATTAACTGTGTCCCTGTTGTGTAAAAGACTCCTCTACCAAATAAAACAAAAACTTGAAATTTTGCTTTTTTTTTTTAACTACAGTTTGCTTGGACTTAATTTGGACAGTGTTTTTTAAATCAAAAAGACACTATAAAAAATATGTTTTTATTACTTCCGAATAAACAATTTTCACAGCAGCCATTTCAAGTCATAGCAGGAAATTCACTGGTGATTTTTTTTATGAATTCAAATGAATTGTAAATTTGTTCCATTTATTGTTGAAGGTTGTGTTTCTGTGACGCTGCCTCACTGACAGAAGGTCACTACAGCGCTCCAGTGGAACAGAGCCGTCTTTTAAAATGTTATTAGTAAAACCTGTAGTTTTCATGTCATGACTAAGTCTAAATGTCTGCTGTAAAAATGCATCTATCATAGATGAGACTTTTACTTTACCTCTCAAAGTCCATTTAAACCTCTGTAATACCTTTTGTTAACCACTTTGTATTTGTGTGTTTTCTCAGGTGGTTTTGGGGATCCAGTGTGAGCTGCGGAGACAGCTGAGGAGCTTCATTTCACTGGACAGGTTACCTCTGGTCTCGGAGCCTGTAGGCTCCACCTGCCACAGGCCGACACGCCCCCCTCCCTTTGGTTCCAGACCCTCTCTTCTCGGCCCCAGCATCCGATTTGCAGTCGCCCATGGCCGAGTCAGCGCTGAAGTCATCGGCGTAGCCAGCGAGGACAGCCGTCGCGTGGCGGCCATTTTGAATGGCGCCGTCCACCTGAGTGGGCTGAGCTTCACTGTGCACGGCTGCGACACCCACCACTTCCTCCAGTCCCGGCCAATCGAAGAAGACCTCGCCCTGGGGCTGGGAGTTGGGGGACGTGTCCTAGAGAGCGGTGTGAACGTGAGCGTGTCTCAGATGAGCGCCACGGTGAACGGCAGGACTCGACGATTCGCCGATATCACTCTCCAGCAGGGGGCGCTGTGTCTGTGCGTGCGGTACGGCGGGAACGAGGAGGAGGAGAGGGCACGGGTGAGGGAGGAGGCAAGGAAGAGAGCGGTAGAGGGGGCATGGGAGAAGGAGAGGAAAAGGGTGGATTTAGGGGACGTAGGGAGCAGGGCATGGAGCGAGGCAGAGAAGCAGCAGCTGCTGTCCGGAGGACGGGTTCAGGGTTACGACGGCTACTACTCCCTGCCTATAGAGCAGCAGCCGGAGCTGTCCGACTGCCCCTCCAACATCCACTTTATGACACTGAGCGAGGTGGGGGGCAGGTAACAGAGACACACGAGCAGCCCCCCACCCCACCAAAGACTGCCTGTTTCTACTCTACTCTGATTTGTTCTACTGTTTCTATACTGTATCAAAAAAAGAAGAAGATGACGACAAAGAAGAACAAGAAGAGAGATTGGGGGAAAAAATGATTTCCAAATGCCTTTAATTGTGACAAAATGATGGTATTTTATTATTATCGTCCAGTTTCTCCAATTTCTAACAGTGGCACAAGCAGTGTGGTTTGGCTGTGGCTTTGCTTTTTGTATCCCAACTGGCCTGGGACTGACCGACCAACCGACCGACCGACTGACTGACTGACTTACTGACTGACTGACTGTCTGTCTGTCATTTGCTGTTTCAACACTGTTCATCATTTTGAAACTGTTCAAACTCACTGAACTGTAGAGATGAAGACTTTAGGATTTGCCAGTGAATAATCCTCTTCATGACTCAAATCAAGAGCTCTCCGGTTGCCATTTGAGTTCCTACATGGTTTACCTCGGAAATACTATCGTTTACATATTGTGTAAGAGAGGCCTTGTCGACTCTGACACTCCCCTTTAGAGAAGGAAACCTCATGGGGTTTTCCACCTCTGGTGTGCTCCAACAGTAGTTTGTATGAGTGTGTATACTAAAATCAAGAATGTACATAGCCAGTGCTTTCACACTGAAAAAAAGTGCTCAACTGGAAATTCTGTTGTTCATAAGTAAGTGTCAGTATTGTTAATCAATAGAAAAACAGTTACATTTTTGCAAAGAATTATACATGGCTATAGTAAATATTCTCGCTGAAAATTCTGACTTTATTGGGTTACAATGCTGATTAAAGTTATTATGTGTGAATTACCAGATTGCTCCCTGGGATTTCATAGGCATTGTTCCTTATTATATTTGTGTCTCTGTGTCTGCTCTCTCTCTTTCTCTCTCTCTCTCTCTCTCTCTCTCTCTCTCTCTCTCTCTGAGGCATCTCCTCTGTCTCTGTGCCTTCACTCTACACATTTGTTGTGTGCTCTTTGTTCTTGTTTCTGGAAGTTTGTAACTTTCAAATCTTGTGCTGTCATTATCACCCATCATTATGGCTCAAACTGAGATATGCATGAGAAACCTGCGTCTGTCAAAAGAAGAAGAAGAAGAGAGAGAGAGAGAGAGAGAGAGAAAAAAAAGCACAGAGGAAGGGAAAAAGAAATGTGACAGCTGAGGCTCAGCGAGTGGGTGGTGAGTGCAGAAGGGGCAGGACCTGGAGTTGGCTGTGCTGTTCTCTACAGCTTGTCTCCTCTCATTAGGAAATGCCAATCAGACTACATGTGAACCACTTCCAAGCCTCTCCCCACCAAAAAAGTTAAAAAAGAAAGTAAAGAAGTTTGTTTGTTTGTCATTTTCTTTTTTTCTTTTTTTAATCTAGCTACCACTAATCCACCTCCCCGTCCGTCTGCCTATCCCCCGCTCGCCTCCCTCCCACCGTCACTCCACCATCTGCCCACCATTAATTGTTTGTGTTTCTCTCCTGGGCTGCGGATGACAGAGCCACACAATGCATATGTTCTGACTGCGAGCAGGTGATATACGTTCCTGAGTAGCACTCTGCTGATCAGCTGCGATGCACCTTCCCTTCTAAACCATATGCTCCGCTAGATACTGTCCAACCTCATCTCGGCGGTGAAAAGATGGAGTGTCCGGTTGCTAGGAGACGGCTGCACTGAAGAATTGTATGGGCTGAATGGATGCTCAATGTCTCTCTCTCTTTCTCTTTCTCTATCCGTCATTTTTTTCATGAGGAGCCAGTGATGTCAATCAGATGAATGACAGACCCCCCACCCCACCCACCTCCCCCTCCCACTCCAGCAGTCAGCACTCTCTCCATGGAAATCAGTACTTCAATATGTCAAATTGAATTTTTGTTCCACATTATGTCAGACGGAGGCTCGGGTGTGTATGGCGGTGTATGCATGACCTCATTTAAAAGAGTTTATTTCAACCAATATCATTTATTCTCTTTGCCATTCACACAACTGAATTGCATTAAGAAAACAGAGCACAATATTTGTTGTCAACTTGCGTATGCAGTAATGGATATTAATGTTGGAGAAGTTGAATATTTTACATCACATCCCTGAAAGTTATGAGCCCCTCTCTTTGCCGCATATGCAGAAGGAAAAAGAGACTGGATGGATACTGAGATCTGAGTCTAAATGACTTGCATTTAACAAACAGGAGCTGCTTAATTGCAAAAAAAATGACAGTTACTTCACACAGCCAGCAAAGTGCAGCAGTAGGCATCATGCAAAGACAGTATTTGTGTTTATAATTGGGTCAACAGTGAGATAAGGGTTTGCGCCTAACCGAAAGCTTTCCGCACCTCCTTCTTGATCCTTTTTTTCTGTCCCTGAGCAGCATGTGGCGGCTGCTGCAGATGGAGGTATGCGTTTGGGCTGCTGTGTGTCGGCGACAGGCTATTACTGGGCGTCTGTGCCTCTGTGTGTGTTTGTGCCCGTCTCTGAGCGGTGACAGGGTAGAGCAGAGGCATGGCAATTCCTTGATCAGGCTTCTGGAAAGCTGCTATCAAGTTCCTGATTTGCCGGAAATGTCGTTTCTGCACACCAGGAGTGGTCTGTAACACAAGAAGAAGAAGAAAAAAAAAAAAAAAAGGCAGAAGAGAATTCAGCATCTCCATCATCTCCATCTCAACATCAAACCCCCACGGGGGAAATGAGGAGGACGGGACAGGGCCGGCTTGAAATGAGCTCTCACAGATTCACCTTTTACAGAAGACATCAGATGCGCTAAAAGTACAGACAGAAACACTGTGCAAAGGGTCGGGAATCATGGCAATTATTTTTAATGTATATCTGACCACTGATCCACAGTTAAAGACAACAGGACACACATCAGTAAATGAGATGATGCAAAAGAAGCGGATCTAAGATTGCTGTAAACACTATTGCAGACCCAGATGGATAATATGCTCAAGGGGTTTAAAAGCTAAATTCAGAAAATTCAGAATGCAGTTGCCTCTGAAAGCATTCACTCCCCTGGGCTTATTTTTTATATTTTGTTAGTCAACAAAAAGCATTTATTTTAGGATTTATGTGTGACATCTTAGATGCTTAAAGTATCCCATTATCTCTACAGCTTTACCTGTGACTGAATCAAACTGAAATAACTCAAAGATCATTTTTAGAAAGATCTGTGGTGTAAACAAAAATAAAATATAATGTCTAGAATTCATCTTTTGTTGCAACAAAGATTTTATGTCTTATCTGTCGGTTTTCGTTTGGTTTTAATGAAATGCAACTTTATCAAGGATCTTTCAGGGCGTTTTTGGTTATTTCTAATTGAAAACACATACATTTTCCACTTTGCCTAAAGCTGTCAGTTTAATATTTAATCTCTCTAAACTACAAAGTTTTAAAGCTTTCAGAGTATTCTAATTTTATCAAGTTAGTACTTTTTAAAAAAGCATTATGTGTTTTCATTCTCTTCTTTCAATCATGCTGTATGAAATGGTGAAAATTTTGTTAGAATGCATTTTAAAGTGACTTAATCAAACGCAGAGAGCACTTCCCACAGCAAAGCACTTTGGATGTTTCTGTCTCCGGCCACAAGTGTTACCTCTGTTCTCAAGAATATTTCATTAAAGTGATTGATATTGCACATGAATAATGTAAACTGTTATTGAGCTTGTAGTGAAATTCCTGTAATTCAAGTCTCTCTCTCCCCCCCCCCCCCCCCCCCC
>NW_019525522.1:1462624-1518537 GCF_002814215.2 Seriola lalandi dorsalis | reverse complement strand
ACCCACCCCTCCACCCTCATCTGTTCGCTTGATGCTGTCAGTGAAAATGAGCGAGGGTAAAATGTAGTTACAACAACGTGTAGCTTAGTTGTCAGAGAGAGACACAGCTTTCAGATGTCTCTATACATTCACATCTCTGGGTGTTTGCCAATCCTCAGCGCTCAATTACATATCCCATCAGAAATGCTGTCAAATGCAGTTCTACGTTTCCCATCTCTGGCGTATATGCTGATGCTGAGGTGTCTCAAATTTGAGTCGTGGTTGGGGGTGTGGGTGGGCTATCTCAGAGGGTATTATTGCTAAAGGAAAAGAAATGAAGCCATTTCCCTCCGCCCAAAAATTACATGTTCGCCTCAAATTTACAGCTTGCTGAATTAAACTGTCCCCAAAACAACCTCTAAAACTAATAAACACCAGCGGATGTGAGGCGGATGTGATGTGGATGTGCAGCTTGTTGCACTGGCTCCGTAAGCTTTTAGGGTTTTTTAGTCACTGCAGACAAAAAGCAAAAATATAAAATAAATTATAATAAGATGAAATGTCTCACATCTGCTGCCCATGAGCCTGCCTCATCCTTTTGGAGTCTGTATGTGTAGACGTATCCATTGGACCTGCACACACACACATACAAAAACACACACACTCAGAAACCTGTGACCCTGAGTTTATCGAGTATTGAAATAAGTATCTGCCAATACTGTAAAGACGAATGCTCTATTTATTTGTGGGACTCACACTTTTAAAGATAGGTCACCATATTATTTGGTTTCACTTAACACTCAGATGGTTTGTTTATCCCTTTGTGCTTTTATCTTCTTAAATGTGAGGAGATCAATAATCTCTACAACAGTAGAAAATAGGATTATGTGTTGATGTGATTGCTGAGGTTTCAGTAATGGCCTAAAGAAGCAGAACAAAAAGAGCTATTGTACAATTTTTGTTTATACTCACAGCACACACAGGCAGTACACGCCTGGTACAGAGTCACTGTTGCGGACTAGGTAGCACCCATCCCGGCCGTCCTGGGCCAGCCGCCTCTCCCCTTCTTCCTTGCCGATGGGTCCGTGGTAGACAGGCAGGTTTTCCATCACGGCAAATCCCCAGATCTGCTTTTTTGCTCTGCTCCCAAGTGCCAACTCTGTCTCTTTCTCTCTTTCTCACTCTTTCTTGTCTTCAACTTTTCACTGCAGGCAAGCCTTTTGGTCGTCACTGCATATGCTGTAGACTGGGAACACCACAGGTAAAGCAGCTGTCAAGCCTCTCATTTGATATTTGCTCCTTGCTGTTTCAAATGTCTGTTTGGGATCCTGAGCTCTCTGATTTTCCACTTTCTCACCGAGACTGATAACAGCTCTGCCTAACCTCTAACCTTTATGGCTTGGTGCTCGCAGTCTTCCTCTTTTCAACAAGGCACACACATGTGCACGTACACACACGCGTAAAATGTGGGTTTGTGTATCTCTCAGGAAATGATCGTATTTTTCAACAGGAAATAACTTCAAAGATTCAAACTGAATATTTTCCACAACAATAGAAAGCACAAGAGAGGGATAAAAAAACGCAGTACAATCCTTTCAAACAGGAAAACGTATATTGTGCTTATGCAATGACTTACACTGTTTCCAGTTCAATTATCTGGAGGCCTTGCTTTGTTTTCTTATTAAGAGAAGTTTGCTTATCCTGTCTGTTTCCACTACGATTTCCATGAATAGTGATGTGTAAAACTCAGTGGTAGAAATATTCAGATCCTTTATCTACAGTAAGTAAATACAGTAATGTAAAATGCTTTCATCACAAGTTAGACCAGCATTCCAAATCCAACTTAAGTTCAGAAGTATTATCAGCAGAATGTACTTAAAATATGAAAAAAATAAAGTACCTGTTCAGCAGAAAAATGGCCCCTGTGACTGATATTTTATTACATATGAAAGTATTATGTTTTTGATGTGTAAGCAGTAGTTCACTATTATAGTTGGTCTAGGTGGAACTAGTTTAATATTTAAGTGTTTGGAGTCTTCTCTGATATCTGATATGAATTTTGAAATATTGGATCATTTTACTTCTTTAGATCCAGAACATTTATTTAAATGAAAACATCTGAGGGGGAAATCTCTTTGGTTGAACTATTAACAACTCATACACATCTAAAATATGACAAGAGGCATCAAGTACACACTGATTTTATTTGATCTTTTTTTTTTAAAGGTTGGGAATCATTGGTTTAATTATGTACAATCACCTGAAGATTGTACTTGAGCATATGTATTTAGTTATTTTCCTCCATTGGCAAAATTAGAAAAAACATCTGCAATATTTTCATTTCTTTACCTAAACTTGTAATTTAACAGTTTATTTTTTTATTTTACTTAAGAAAAAAAGAAAAGAAAAAAGGCTAATTTACATTTAGTCTAATTACCTTACTCTAATAACATCAGATTAACAATTTTCACATGTTGGATTAAAGTGTCAGAAGACATTTTAGGTGCTGTTTAAAGAAGTTCCTTATACGTGCTCGGCTCACACTGTCTCATCACACATCCACTCAGCAAAGCACATGTTCTCAGTCACATCACCGGCCTGTTTTATATTAAACATGTGTCAAGGACACTTACACCTGCTCTATAGAAGAGTGAGGCGTCAGCTAATGAAGTTGTGTGCATGAACATACTGTGGCGCAGCAACAAACTCATCCTGCAATCTGTCCTGTCAGTCGGAGAGATCTGTTGTGTCAAATTAAGGAGCTGGTGAATCAAATATTGAATGTTTGCCGCAGTAACATGGCATGAGATTTTACCAAGGTGATAGCACTGCATCTGGTATTTTAATCTGTCGTGAGGATGTATTTTATTCAGGGTTTCAATGCTTTTCATTTAGACCGTGGTCACGACCACATGGAGTCCTTCAGACCACCACAAGACCCTACAGAAAGTAAAAGCATGTGATTCTACTACTTGGTATGTTCTTTGAGCTTGTGGCTCTCTTTAATGCAGCGTTTGTTGAGGATGTCTGATTTTATACATTCAGGACTGTAGCCTACATGAGTCATCAGTCTGTGTCACAGCCATTTTTCCCTCAGCTCAAAAAGATCATGAGCGGTGGGACTAAGGGGCTCTGTCTGAATTAGCAGCCAGGGGCGCCTTATTCACTGCTTCTACAGCCCTTTAGCACCATCCAGTGGCAAAGTCTGGAGGATTAATGAGGAATGATGTACCTCAAGGAGACTCAAGTATGGACTGGATACCTTTTGGGTGCTATATTAATGTGTAAAAACATTCAGACTACCTTGGTTATAAGTATGATATAGAAAAACTTCAGCTCCACTCCACTTCAGCATTTAGGCAGAAAAAAGCACGCCTAGTGTTAGCCACTTAACCTTCTTGTTTGTACAGTAATAATGTCATACCCTTCCCCAGAAAACAAAATTACGCCATACTCCATTGGCTCTCAGCTCACAGAGGCAGCCCAGGGTCAATGCAGAATGCTTTGGATCTATACTGGACACAAATAGCAGACAGAGATACATCATTGATTAGCTGGCGGCTCCCTCAACCAACACAAGTGGCCTGACTGGAATGTTTCATAAGGACATTAGTATGAGATTATGATATCTGGCCTTGATATGTACGGAATCCATGTGAGGCATTCTGGGACGAGAGGAAAAAGAGGGGAGACTGAATGTCCATCTGCCAGGCCGACAGTAATCCCAGCACTCTCATTCCCAGGTGGGGGAAGCTCTCAGTCACAGCTGTTGGAGGGTAAGATTGGGAAAAGGAACATAAAATTGTAAATGGGATGGGTTTCACAAAATCGATGCCTGTGTGGAACTGGACCAAAATTATTCAACAAATGCCCCATTTTAGAAGAGAGAATTATATCAAACAATGAAACTGCATTTTTTTTTATTTCTTCTTCAGTCAAAGAAATGCAGTGATTTTTTATTTCTAAACTATCTTTAGAGAATAATACAAAATAAATGGTACAAGTTACATGATTACACATATAATATCTTGGTCCCAAAAAGAAAAGTAAAAATAGCATTGTTACGACTGGTTAATAATTATCCTTATATAGCTTTATTTCAATCTCTTTTGGCCTGCTCTGCCTTACAAAGCCAAAACAGGGTAACTACACATTTAGTCAAAATTGAATTAAGAGCAAAATAAGATTTTTTCATATTTGTTTTCCGATATAAAACCTTATTATGTTACAAAAAAGTATACTTTTAGAGAAAACTGCATGTATATTTAGCAAGACTGCAAAAAAAAAGCTTAAGCTAAGTTATCTGGTGAGATAGCCACAAACCAAATGCTAACTTTACCGTCTCTTTCCTGTACTCTTTTACTGTAATTGAAAAATCAATTGTGATCATCCAATAGTTTACAGAAATAATCCCACATGAATGAGGCAGCAGCTAAATCTTACTATGATGAAGAAACAGAAACGGTAGCAGCAGCTAAACTAGTCCTGCTAAAAGCTAACGAGCCTAACATTAGCTTAGCAGAGTAGTTGTAAGTGTCATCTCAGCTGGACTCCCTACAGGTTTGAAGGCTCTTTTCTGTACCTTTAAACCTTTTAATAACTGATTTATTTACACTGACACATGACACATCATCACATTTTAACATAAGTTGATATGGAGAACTTGTTAGCAAACAGTTGTGTATTTACACATCCAGCATTTACAGAGCAACATAATGATTCATGTGGAGTCACGTCTCTGTCCATGTGATGAATGTGGGTCCAATATGCGCTCTCTGTTTTTCTGTTTTTGGTCTCTACCAACTCCTTAGGGAAATATCTGGATCTTTAGCTACTAAATGCTCCACTATGTCCACCAGTCATTAACTGTTTGTCTGCACATAGTGTACAGTGGATTTTTAGTGCTTTCTTTTTTTTTTTTTTGAATGAAAATAAGTCAAGCAGCTGCCTGCTGTTGCAGAAAACAACACCATGAGAGCGATGAGAATGAACCACAACAGGAAAGCTGGGGGTGGGACGGCTAAACACTGAGCTGAAATTCACTATAAAGCCCAGTGAAGCTGCGTAGAGCTGCAGATGTCTTGAATAATTCATCACTACAAGTGACCCCTTTCACATTGTCACATTGTTTTCACCAGCCTCAAAACTTTCAACCCATTTTTTTCTCATCTCCATCTTTTCTGTAGTTACTTTTTCTAGCTCTGTAGGGCAGAGTTGAGCTCTGCTGGAATTTTATAGTTTTATAGCTTTATAGAATTTTATAGTACCAGCTCTCTCTCACACATCCCAAGTTCAGCAGTCATTTGACATTCGTTCTTTAGGGTGTGAAGCCAGTGGAGGGAAAGGAAAGTGTCCTCTCTGGGAGCTGGCTAAGCAGGACCACTGGGCTCCAGAATCGCAAGGTCTTTCAGGTCACTGAGTTTTCTGGAGAAGGAGCTCAGTCTGGTGCTGAAGGAGCCCCTCTTCTGGCTGTGATCTTCCCCACGCGCCTTCAAACAAGCACACAGGCCCTTGCAGAGGCTGCCGAGACGGCCCCGGAAATGGTTTCCAATGAAGCAATAGAGCACAGGGTTGATAGCTGAGTTGGAGAAGCCCAAGCAGAGGGTGAGCGGGGTCAGGTTGTGGATAGTCCAGTTTACCCAGCAGCTGTCTAACCAGCCCTCGCTCTTCAACATATCTATGAAGGTCACGCAGTGAAAGGGAAACCAGCTGAGGAAGAAGGCCAGGACCACAGCGGCTACAGTCCACAAAACCCGCTCCAGCCCCCTGCCCTCCAGGGGTCTGCCCCCGCTGTAGCTGGGGCTCACACAGGGGGTCGGAGGTCTCTCTGGTTTACCGCAGCTCTCCTGGGACTCCACCGATTTAAAAGAGGGCATGCTGGAGGGGTGCGACAGATTTTGCATTCTTACCAGCCCCGTGTCAGCCAACAAATGTCTGCCAATAGCACAGTAGCAACAAGAGATGATCAGCAGCGGCAGGAGGAAGGCCAGAACAATCTTCATCCAGATCAGGGTCATATACCATGTATGGTCAGGATATAAAATCACACAGGCCTCCACATCAAGCCACTTGAGGTGGTGTGTGTCCCTCAAAGCAAAGGTGGGGGCTGAGCAAGCACATGCCAGAACCCACACCAGGATGCACGTGAGCCGGGCACGTTTGGGGTCTCGTGCACTCTGGGAGCGGAGCGGATGCACGATGGCCAGGTAGCGGTCCATGCTCATGGATGTGATAAAGAAGATAGATGCATAGAGGTTGAGGTTGTGGAGCAACCCACAGATTTTGCAGGCCACCCGGCCAAAGGGCCAGCTGTAGCCCCGGGAGTAGTAGACAGCCCACAGCGGGAGTGACAGCAAGAACAGCAGGTCAGACACACACAGGTTCAGCATGAAAGTGTTGGCAACAGTTCTCCTTGAGGTACCGGCGTGGGCCAACACAGACACCGCCAGGGCGTTGACTACAGTTCCCAGCACGCAGATAATGCTGTAGATGGTGGGGATGACTGTGGTCATGGGTACAGGAGGCCAGTCTGCGCAGGGTTGGGCAGAGGGGGTAAAAGAGATGTTTGAATAGATCTCTGTAGTTAAATAAGGGGCGGAGGTGTTGAAAATGGAGAGGTCATTTGGGATCGCCATTATGGAACTGGATGTACCCTTGCGTCACACAGTTTGACTTCCCTCCTTTCAGTTTTCCAAGGTCAGCTGGAAATAAAACAGAATAGGAGAGCATAAAAAATTCAGCTGCCTTTTATGGATGAAGAAAAAGTATTCCTACGTGGTAATCTGTAGCTGGCTCAAGTGTTTATTAGCTGTCCTTCTTGATAACTAATCGCAGCAACAATACATTACACCATTTTCGAGGCTGGGCAATAATGAAATACAAATGAAGGGGCTGTAATAAGCTGTCTGTTTATTGGGTTCCTCAGAAACATGTATTTTGTATTAATGGCTGAAATACGTTTTTGAAACATTCATGATTTAGATTAAGAAAGTGTCAGCTTAATTTTCGTTTTAATAGTTTTACAGGAATCTTAAAAGCCACTGAAAGTGATCCTATTACCGTCCAGTGCACGGGAAGAATACATTATTAATAACAGAAAAAACAACAAATAGAATTTAGAGCAGGCAGTCAGTAATACAGGGGAAATCTTCAGATAACTTTTTGAAATACGAAAAACATCTTATAGATAAAAACGTTTAGTGGTAGAAAAGAGAGGACATGTATCATCAAATCAACCAGACTTAATATATAATTTCTATTTATTTAAAGAATTAATTTTACCTGAAGTTAATGAGCATCCAGTCCAACCAGTCAAGCGGTTTTCAGTGCCTCTGTTGGCTAAAGTCCATGTCTTGACAATTGCTCCTCGACCCCTCTAAGTGAAATCTGCGCAGCCGAGCACCCTGGACCATATCATGCCTCTGTGTTCGTGTGCGTGTGTGTGAGTGTGTGTGTGTGCGCTTGGAGAAAACAGATTGGAGGCTCTGAGAAACCAGATGAGGTTGGGGGGTCTTATAGCCCCCAGGAGCCCTCTTGATTATTGCACAACAGGGAAGTTGCTTAACGTCATACCTTCAACATTACCAAGGGGCTGGACTTACCTGGACACAAGCCAGCCTGCAGCAAGAGAGGGAGGAGAAAGAGAAAGTTTCTCTCCCTGTTCTTCATTTTATCCTCCCTATTTTTCCATCCTTCTCAGAGTCTCAACGAGAAAAGGCCAAAACTAAGAAAACCAAATCAAGATGTGTGTTACAGTAAAAGTTGCGTCTCAAGTGACTGTAGACACACAATCACATGCCATACCTATACTACTATTATGAATAGGACACGAGTGTGTTTGAGGTGTCAAACTGTCCCCGTCAGGGCCTCTGACCCAAGGAATGGAGGCTGCGTTAATTAGCAGAGTCTCGCACTTTGTGTCATATTCGTTCTGCCAGCGGTCAGATAAGCCATGGGAAATATTTACTCTGTCTCAGCGGAAGTCAAGCCAGCCACTGGGGCAGAGGGAGAGTTTGGGGTGGGGGTGGGGGGGCACAGTGCGGAAGATGAATGAGGAGGAGGACGAGCGTATACTGCAGGGAGTGAACGAGAAGATGAGAAGGAAAGAGGGAGAGAAAGAGGAGATTCCCTCCAGTGGTTTTTCATTAAAGCCTCTGGTGAAAGTTAATGAGGGATGCGTGCAAAGCTCTGAGACTGATTACATCACAGCTCCTTTGATCAACAGTGTGAGCATGCATCTATCCCTACGTGTGCACAAGCGTGTGCACGTGCGTGTGTACATCTATGCCTCAATACTTGTGCAATTGTATCTAAATCTCAGCCTGGCATGAATGCATTGACAGAATGTGCTTGCCTCTCTGTGTGTGTTCAGATGTGTGTGCGTGTATGTGTGTGTGTGTGTGTGTGTGTGTGTCTGCTCCATTGAGTATCTATCAGGATGTGCCATGTTCTAAAAGCCGTGGGAAAGCTGACGGTGAGGATGACAGATGAAGGTGAGAAAGAAAGCAACGGAATTTGGAGGCTGCAAATGAAGAGCTCTGCTGTTGCCTACTTGCAGAACATGAGAAATTGGGAATGCGCTGTTGCAGAACCATTAAAATGGGAATGCTTTCCAAAATGGAAACTTCATAATGCAGTGTTCTTTTACTGGCATGCTGGGTATGCACAGTTGTTCTCAGACACATACACACTGAGAGGGAAGCCAAGGGCCCTTAGTCATGACGTGCAACAACTAAAAACAGAAATTTATGGTGTCATGCCGGCCAAAATAAATAGATGAAGAGAGAAAACAAACAAATGTGTCTCTGCCTCCACATTGCACATTTCATTTAATGTGCTTGAATATTGAGGAGCTGTACCAATTTCTGCTACTTTATGCTTCGACTTCACCACATTTGATGGAGAAATATTGTAGAAATATTGTAGTTTGCTCTTCTACATTTATCTGGCAGCTAGTTATCATGCACACTAACATTCAAAACATATGATCAGTTCATAAAACCACATATTCTTACAGACAAAACTACCCAACATTAGCCACCGCCGCCAGCTACAGCATTAAAATCCTTGTGACATGTTTAAACATCCAGTAATTTAATAGGCCGATATCAATGATATAACATTCTGAAAGAGGGCATTCTGCATGATGATTTCATTTTTAATACATTAAGTACAATTTGGTGATAATACCTCTACTTAAGTAACATTTTTAGCCATGCTAGCAGTCAATCTGTCTTAAGTGGACCACTTTAGCACTTGTCAAAATCCAATACTTTGCCTTATGACTGAATACTTGGAAAACTAGTGACACTTTCACAGCCTCAGCTCTACTTTATGTATATTGCTCATTAGCAAATGTTAGCATGCTACCACAATAAGGTAAGGTAACATCAGCATGTTAACATCATTGTAAGCATGGTGCTGTGTTAGTCTTAGCAATTAGCTCAAAAGCATGTTCACATTGTGTTGTTATGACTGTTGTGTAATTAAAAGAGGAAACTACTTCCTCCAGGACTGCTTTAATTCTCCGTGACACAGTGAAAACATGACTGACTTTCATAATGAGACATCTCATTCTGTAACGGTCAGTCATACTTTCACCTGTTTTATCTCAGCTGCTTTTGTTTGCCATCCTTTGACCTTTGTCTACATTTGGAATGGCAATCTAACTTTATCCTATTTTCAATCAATCAAACAAGCTTGTAGAGCACATAGATAGTTGTTTCACTTTTTAAGGTATTTCTATTACCAAATTCAGTATCTGCCATGTTTTTTTTTGGTTGTTACATGGCGTGCACAAATTGAAAGGCTGAGTGATTAATAGTTTGAGCATGTGTGGGAGTGTGTGTCTGTACAGGCAGTAGATAAGAAGAGCAATGGAGCAGAGAGTATCAAACATCAACTTACATCACAGCCCTCACTGGACATCAATTTCCCGGCCAATTATTTATTTTTTTCCTGTATTAAAAGTATGACATTTAATTTCTTTGCTACTGTTGTTTTTCAAAAGTTTCTTTTTCTTTCCACTCATTGAACAAGATGCAATGATTATATAACAGTGGATTTTGAGCAACCAAAAAGTTAACACAGTTTATATAACAGCAGTCTGCAAAACTGCCGAACTAATTATTTATTTTTAATGAATAACACATACAGTGACTCTAAGCAGGCATAATGCTCAGTATGTTTGCAATGAACAGAATAAACTGCCATAATCTCATTTTATCTGCAGGAACAGGAAACTGTACAAAAACATGTGCACATACTATATACACACACGGACCCACAGGACGAAAAAGGAAAAAGATGTGCACAAGTAAACATACACTATATTCACAAACGCCCTGAAATGGTTTACATAATTGTTGTGTTTATATATTTTGCTGATAAATGTGCTATGTGTTTATTTGATGGTGGGGGTCTCTCTCACTAACTGGACCCTGGGAAGATAGCCACCACAAACCATAACCCCTGCAAAGTCCTCTGTGGAAAATCTGGCTCACAGGGGTGAAAGGTCAAAGTTCAGGGTTGTGAGCCCCACTTCCTCTCTGTTGGTCAAGAAAAAAATCTGAGAGAGTTTTGGACTACTCTCTAACGTTAGTTCTCAGGACATTATCATGGCTGCTGCTTGTGTGGGATACTGTAAGGAAATGGGGCCCCATATGTGGAGGGGACCCTTGAGAGAGGTGAGATGAGGCTATACTTAGTGTCACATCTTGCGGGGGCGGGGTGGGCTCTGAAACCTCTAACAATGTGGCCCTCAGCTTATAGCTACAAGATGTCCATCCTTCCTAACAAGTTGTGAGAAGAAAAGATTGCACAGATTTCCAGCACTCCCACTCTCTCTGCTCTGTTCTATTTTGAACTGAGTCAATATGTTCCATGTGGTTTTATTAACACTGTTGGTGGAAGGACACAGAGTTTCTGGAGCTTTCTGAACTTTTTTTTATCACAACATTTGGTAGTGTTTGTCTAAAACACAGCACAGTCACACCAGCCAGCAAATCCCTCAACCCCTCAACTCAAACAAGAAATCTCAGATGCTACAGAAAGCTTGGTTCCCATATGTGTGTTTTTCTCCATGTACAACAGGAAGGAAGATGAAAAAAGTATTGACGTCTAATTGATCTGCCATCTACCTCCCTTTCTTTTTTCTCTCTCTTATACACATATATGAACACACACACGCCCGAGGGTCATGACTCTGGTCAACCTCATGCAGAGTTTATGAGGTCCAGGCAGCTCTGGTTCCTCTGAGGAGCAGTAAAGAGGCTATAAAGATGTTAACAGATAGCCTTGTCCCTTGGTACAAACAGTAAGCTCACGGACATAAGCAAAAACATGTGGCACCAAAAATGCTTTGCAAAGTGTATGTGAAATTCTCAGGGTTCATACACACGTTTTTGTTGCTCAAACTTTCAGAGCGCCTTGAAATAATAATTTCCATGACCCTATACAGATATTACATATACTATTTAAATATTAATGACTTTAACATCCCAGATTTTACTTCAGGAGACCACAATGACTGTATCACTTGGAGCGAGATATTGCTACCAGTTTGGCAGTTACTTTACTGACCAATGAAACAGTTCAGTTCAAATCAGTCAGTTTCTTACTTGGTTTAACTTGACTTTACTAAATGAGTAAATTGTATTCCAACTTGTAAAATGAGTCTGATGAATCCACAGCCATGCTAGCAGCTCTGTGTAGCTGTATGTTGGCACACTGGTGCTTTTTAGCTAAATACTAATGTCAGCATGCACAGGCTTACAAAACAAAATGTATGTGTGTATATATCTATATGTGTGCCTGCAGTGGCTTCAGAAAGTATTCAGACCCCACCTCTTTTTGCACGCTATTGTGTTGTGGATTTAATTGCAAATGGATAAAATTGCCATTTTTGCAAATCAATTCACATTTAAGAGCCCATAATGACAAAGTGAAAACATGTTTGTTTCTTTTATAGTTGTTTGCAAATTTATTAAAAAAATCAAAAACTGAAATCTCTCATTTACAAAAATATTCAGACCATTTGCTGTGGCACTCCAAACTGTGGCCAGGTTCATCCTTTTTGTTTTAATTATCGTCACGATGTGTTGAGAACTTGACCGGAGTCCAAAAACCGAATACTTAGTCAAGAAGACAACATAAATCCCTGAAAAATATAGATTTATTTTGAGTTCTTCAAATCAACAAAGAGAAGACAATTTTTGATGTAACAAAATGGAACAGCACTAGTCCATCTTGTAACTGTTACCAGCACATGAGCAGTGTTTTCACCTTACCAACACAGTGGGCTAAATTACAATAAATAAAAGCACCATGCACTCATGACTGTAAAAGCTCTAGCACAAAAGCCAGTGATTGTTAAACGACAAACAGAGAGAAATTTTCACAATCTGCCATCTGTGAATTAAAAGACTTGTAAACAGTTGTGGGTGTATATTTTTTTTCTGGGTTTCGGTTCTTTTACATAAACTGCCACTGCTTGCTGCTATTTGCAATGCAAATTCACTTGGCTGTTTTTGTGGAAATATAAATGATGTAGGCAGAAAAAAATGAGAATGGAAATATTGATAAAAGACCTTCTAACTATGCTTTCTTGCAAAATGGCAATTTACAATGCATAATGACAGAGTGCTTGTCAGCCCGGATGAGATGGCAGTGTGGGAATGAGGTCTGTCCTGTTGCCGACTGCTCTCTCAGCTGCGTGTGCTGTACAGGTCTTCATCCTCAGGGTTGGATTGGCCAAAGTCCATCAGAGAAGGGTCTGCTTTGAAACCAGAGCCCTCTGGAGGACAGCAAGAGAAATGCAACACAGAATTATTTCATGTTTTACTGAAAGGTGATGGAGCAGCTCGTCTTTACCTACGACGACAATTAAAGCATCAGCAGAATAAACCTCAGCTACTAGATTCTAAAATTAGAACTGGTAAAAAAATAAAGAGCACCGGAGCCAAAGCCACAGTGTCTTGTCAATGTTCTTGAGACCACACAATACTGGTTAGCTAGTGCTCAGGAATCGGGGCATTGTTTTTTTCAATCGTACCGACTGACACGCACAAAGACACACCCGAGCTCCTAGAATTACATGAACTTCAGGTCACCTGCATGTGCTGGGTCTTGTGCTTGTGTGTAGGTGTTCTGTTTTCTGATACAATTTCTAGACTAACTTACTTTGATTACACAAATCAAATACAGATTGAATTCATCTTGCATCACAGGTAAAAAAAAATGCATAATGGAATAAATTTATAAATAAATAAATAAATAAGATTAATAAACCTTGGCAATTTCTTCTTCTGATAAAGACCTCAGACTTTCAAAATAAAATGGATGGAGAAATACAAATATGACATTATTTATTTAAACCCATTACATAAAAGCATGGATTAAAATTCGATCAGAAAACAGAAAACTAAAAGATATGTTTTAAGATGCATGCAATAGATTAACAATGAGCCACTGTGTATGAATGCAATGTGAAAGGCCTATTTGATTTAGACATAATTTATATGCAAAGATAAAGAGGTTCTTACATACATATTGTCAGTTTAAGTCTTAAGTCTCATCTCCCAACCAACCTACTCTCACTGAATACTAATAGACCCCTACTATTAACTAAAACAAATTAAAGAAGAAAATCCACATTGCTCTTGCAGAGGAGTCTTATTATTCACCATTTACAATCCATAAATATTTAGCAATTTATTTGGATGCTATTTGTTTTGGAGTACACATATGGAGGACATCTGCAGTGACAGGAAATTTATTTTCCATGGAGACTGAGTTTATTTGGAGACAGATTTGATTATTTTTCTACAGGGTCCTGCAATATGGGATCACTGCCTGGTGAAATTGCCTTTCTGTTAATCTTAAAATCAGACCGTCTTGACTGTTACAAACTGTGAGTCCAATGCTTGACTAAAGTTTTCAAACTGCACATTCCAAATGCTGACTCATTTTATTTTATTATTCTTTGCCATCTAATAGAAGAGTAAAGGTAAAGTAAAGTAAAGTAAAGTAAATTAAAGTTAAATGGCTGCAGAACATTTACTCCCCAATCTGTTTAACTGTTAAAATATAGATGGGCTCTCCAAAGTCCAAAGGCGGTGTGTGTTTGGCTGAAAGATGAGATGTAAGAGGTAAACTGCTCTAAGACCACGTTATGGGAAGAAACTGAGTGCACTGCAGTTTTTTTCACGTGTTTCAGGGTTAGCTTGTGACGCACGTCAACTTTGGGCGAAAACTGATAATAGCATGAGAAAAATCTCAGCTCGTCAAAAGTCTGGAGAAGGAACACCACACCTAGTAACAAAGAACAAGAATTCGGCTCATTCCCAGAAGTGATTCAGTGCGTGCATGCGTGAGTCTGTGTGCTTGAGTAAGTCAATGCCCAGCTAATAAACTCAAGCAGTGGTGTATGTGCCGCAGGTAATCACAGTACCTTTGCTGTTTTCTGCTGCAGGCTGTTCAGGAGGTGGTAGTGGTGGTGGTGTGAGTGTCGGGGTTGGGGTCTCCGCTGGTTGAGCAGTGGGTTCTGGCTCAGCTGATTCAACAACTGGCACTGAGGAGAAGTCAAAATAAAACACAGGGTCAGCAGCAGAGACATGAACTCATGTGTTGCCACCTTTATGAAAGCTACTGTGAGGTTAGACTAGTATTACTAATAGTGATGCTGTTTAGAAAGTTCTCATTTGGCAGGTTACAATAAATGAAGTGTATTGTGCAGGATGGTCCTAATAAGAAGTAAAGCAAGAGATGCATATTTTAACTAGTTCCTTCGATTCCAATGAACACCATCTCTGTACCAAGACTGATCTTCCAAGGAAGAACATTAATTTGGGAAATTTAATCTTGCATCTTGAGTGCTTTTTCTGCTCTTTGACATGGAGGGGCAGAATGTTTCTAGTACCTGCTGGCTCATCTGAGGCCTGTGGAGCAGGTGGTTCTTCAGAGGAAGGAGCGGACTCGACCTCGGCAGCCTCAGCCGGGGCTGCCTGTACCGGCTCTACACCCGCTGTGGACTCGGCTGGGCTGGCTTCATTTGAGACGTCCTGTGGTGTTTGTTTTGTGTCTGAGGGCTCCTCACTGCTTTCAACAGGGGCAGGTAGTTCCTCAGACGGAGGAGAAGCTTCTGTCTCTGCTGGCACTGAATGTACCACGGGATCTGGACAGGAGAGGAAACACAGCACATCATCAGAAGAGGCCCTTGTGTGATTGTGTGTGAAACGGAGATGGAGACAGAGATTAATATCCATGATACCTGTGTTGGTCTCTGTGGGGGCCTGGTCGGGGGAGATCTCTGAGAGTGTTACTGATGACGCCTCCTTTGTTATGACAGCGGCGATGGGCTCGTCAGAGAGAGGGACAGACTCAGCTGATTCCACCTCTGTTTCTGGGATCATAGCACTTTGGGATGAGCTGTCTGTGGTGGAGCTGGGCTCTGACGCCTCAACCACTGCAGACTCTGGATTTGACACTGTAGATGGCTGAGAACATGTATAACACAGTATAAGCTTTAATTTCCAAATCACAAAACCTCCAAGTGACTTCACATGCAGCAAAAAGTGCAAATTCCAGTAACAATACAATGATCAAAGGCAAATTGCTTGGAAAGGAAATAGAATATGACCTACTAAGAGACAGAAGGGATTTTTTTTTGAGAAAGTAAACTATGTAAACGGAAAATAAAACAGTGGGGAGAGAGCTACAATTAATTAGGTTGAACAGCTGTTTTGGTCTTAGTCACACACAGAAAAACGGCTTTACAGTTGTTTCGATTTTAAAACCAGCCGACTGAATCCATACATGATGATCATTATCAATCTGTTCAGATACTCAATATGACTGCTAACCTGTGGTTGTGAAGCAGTAATTTCTTTGGCAACAGGCTCTTTGGGCTTGGAGGTGAGCAATGAAGACACCGCAGCGCTGCCCCACTGCCCTGCAGCGTACACCTTCTTACCCGTCACCTATGGACCACAACAGACAATAACTGCGTCAAACTCTGAAAATAAAGAGGTTTGTGATTGGTACTGATGGAGGGACTAGTTAACAAAATGTCAGAATTTGAAGAAGCAGGCACCTTAAGTACAGCCACTGCTTGGGCTGGGTAGCACACTGAAGCTCCTGCACTCATCAGGCCCAGTGGAACAGCTAACCTCTTGAAACGAGAGCCTAAAATTAAGTTTTACAAAGAAGAATGGCAATCAATCGAACTTGGCACAGATTAGATAATGAACTTCAACTTCATCTGGGACTGCTGTACTCACACAGGTCACACACACAGGCTATTATATCCTATTTAGACCCACACAGAAAACACAGGTTAAAACTGGATCGGTGGTTCACAACCCTCTTCCCAGACCAGTCCGTACATCAACCAAACACTGACTAGATTTAGAAAACATTACAAACTGTTAAAATGTCCTTTAACCGATGCCCCAAAGCGACAGACAGAGAGGGTGAGACAAAAACGCATTTCAAGAAAGCAAATGGAAACTTGACTTCACTTGTTTCTTATGTGTTGTACTAATGTGGTTTAGTAATGAGTTGTAGGTAAGAAATGCTGATAACCAGATATTATCAGTGACTGCTGTCTCATATGAACAGATCAACCTCAGGTTAAGTGCGAATCAGATAGGTCTGCATCATAGATGCAATTCCATGATGCAAGAGGTGAAAGTGAATGAGTAATTCAAGACGGTGTGAGAAAGAGGAAAGGCAAGTAGAGCTTCTGATTCCACTAATTATTTGTACGTCATATAAAAATATGACATCATTCTGTTTGTGAATTTGTTTCCACAGGTCCAGATTCAGGGTGGATAATTGAGATTGAATATAAAATATCTTGAGTCCCAAATATGACAACACTCAACACTGTGAACATAAACAAACAAATGTGATGCCTCATTTACAGCTGTTACATTACCACACTGCTGCATGGCAAATGTAACTGTACGCTATAAGGACACTGAGCTAGTTTTCATGCTACCATAATATTGCAAAGGACTCGGGGCAGTTCCTTTTTATTACTGCTAAATAGCCTGATTCAAATACAGTGCTGAAACATCTACAGTTAACACTACATATTGAAAATTTAGATATCTGGTGGTGCATATTTCTTACATATTTTATTTTCCGGTCTATCATGGTACAAAAGGAATTCTTACAGGAACAAACAAAGGTCTTTGATCATCACAGATGTGGGTGTCAGACCATTAATCCTCTCTGAGCATCAACCAAATTGTGTATGCAGCACTGTGTATCAAAGACCCACACCAAATGCTTGGTCAGAGTTTTTTTGTCCTCTTTACTTTTACTTTATTTGTTGGATTTGGATAAATTTGATTTGTTCTGTTAAATGAAAACAATTGTAGGAAGACCTTTTTGTGCTCAGCAACTTGTAGTACTGAACAGGAACTCCTGTGATATCATACTGGCAATAGTACTGAAAATTTGAACAACACCCAGCTTAGTGCTAAAACATATGGTAATGTATGTATGTAGATATGTTGGCAAAATGTAGTTTTATGATGATTATATGCTTAAATACTGTGATATTGAACATATATTATATCACAGTATTTGACGTGATCATTTATGATGATACCTCCACATGTTTAACTGTTGTTTGTTTGTTTTCCCCCTTTTTTTACTGTAATATTGTTGTAAGCACTAATAAATGGAGAGATTAAGAGGTGTCATAATAATTGTTCCCAGCAGGCCTCAAGTGTTTGTGATGTAGAGACAGGGGATCCCTAACCTTTCCGTGCCAAGAACATTCCAAGCAGGCCAGCCATGGTGATGGTGCCAAATCTGGGTAGAAAACCTGGGGGGGGGTCTTTCAGGTAATAGTATGCATCTGGGAAAGAGGTAACACAGGAACACAGTCATCATGCTGCCAAATATTCACCTTATCTTCAGCGGACATCTGACTCAGATTGTTACTTTACTTTTTACACTAGCAGTAGCAACAACAGGAGTAATAGCAGCTATACGATGCGCAGCAGTATCACAACATGATGGTGATAGTAATATGCATATTTTCATTACACACCCAGTACCACAAACACCAGAAAAATGCACAGTCACAAATTCCTCATTTACTTGTGAAATGGGAACTATGTATATCTAAGTATGTTACATTCTGTAAAATTATTTTACAGAAGTAAATGAATCCTGTTATAAATGGCTTACATACAGTAAGTGATTGTAAGTGACAGTAAGATATGTTTTAACTATATTATTCTACTCTGCTTTGTAAGGAACAGAAGGAATGTAGGTTTTGACTTTCGTGAAGGGAGGATCCTAGCTATAAGTGAGACCTTAAGGTACCTACTGTTGACTCACCCTCTCCTGCATGGTACAGATTAACACTTCCCCTTTTCACAGACACACAGCCACCCTGCAGGAAACGATGGACAAAACTGAAATCATTGCAATATATAATTGAAAGAACACATATCTAGACAACACTAACACAGATGCATCTGGGTGTGAACTGTCAGTGTGATGTTTTTTTTCCTCCACCATCTTCCACTGTATCAAACTGTCAAATCTCCTTGCAGCAGACCTTACAGCTGCGGAGTTAACTGCATGAACACTATTTCCTGTCTGACTCCTCAACTTTGCTTTTTGCAAAATTGTACCTGCACAGAGCACTTGCAGCACGTGGGATTGTGCTCTGTAACCACAAACAAGAGGAACAAAAATCAGGGTTGGAAAACTAACTTTGCAGGTGCAAGATAAGATGTCTTAAATGTGTTTTAGCTGTTTCTCCATTTACATAACACTTATTTATATCTGTAAAAGAGTTGAACTCTTTGTGTTTGAAGTGTTACACAGGATGTGAGCTAATGCGAGATACAAATAGCAAAATATAATTACCTTTACAGCCTGGGCCAATGGTAGTATGCTCTCTCTAGCTGTAGTTAACCCACTCTCAATAACACCAGGCCTCTCTTGAACAAACTGAACCTGGGCAGACTGTGGCAGCGGTGTGTAGATGTTCAGCTGAGGACAGATGTAGAGTCAGCATGTTATTTTATGATGCAACATTTCAGTGAATGGCAATAAGCTTTTCCCCCATACACCACATCTGATGATGTTTTGGGACAGACGTACCTGTTCTCGAGTAACCAGCCCATCAGCGGGGGCTTCACTCACAGTGTACACACGGATGGAGGCTATTCCTAGCACCGTCGGGACGGCCACCATCACCACCTAGTGCACAATAGAAGTACACGTCTGTCAGTACCTATCTGTCAGCTCATAGAAACAGCGCAAACCACTGGCAGACACTGACAGACAAGTGACTCCTGTGGATCATTAGCGGAAGAACTAAATCCTCTGCGTTATTTAAAGTAGCAAAACCACAGTGTGAAATTTACAGTGAAGTTACACTACTCCGCTCTCCCTGTATATTATTATATATTTACATACAAAAGCACCGACACCTAATCTGCATTTTAATGTTACAGTAGGTTCAGTGGGGGCTCATTTAATGGCTTACTGAACTGTTGACTATTTTAAATTAGAAAATGCGTCACATTTCACAAGTTCATCATTTGAATTCAATTCAATGCAATTTCATTTGTATAGCGCCGAATCATAAAATACATTATCTCACGGCACTTTACATTTTGTATGTAACATACAGCACCTTTATCTGTCATATCAATGTAACGTTAGTGGAGTCAACAGTACTTACACACAGCACTGGAGTAAATGTATTTAGTTACTTTTCATCACTACTATGGAAGTATGTTGCAACGTAAATAAGAGTCATTATTACAATGTGTAAAACTAATGGATGTTGTGGACAACTTACAGCCGCGTCCGGCTAAGCTAACTAAGCTCAACAGTAACGTTACCTCTAATGAGCGAAATGTGTGCAAATTCTTCTTCAACTATCAAGGCCAGGGCTGACACGTATCAAGGTTTATCAGCTGTTACACATGATTAGGAGACTATTAACCTGATGGTGGGAGTACAGTTAGCATAGACTCTGTTAGTGAGGCTAACACAGTGGACACACAGTTAGCAAAGCTGTTTTCGTGCAGCACGAAATCCTGGAAAGTGACAGTCAGTTCAGGATAGCATTGACGGCTCGGGGCCAGTTGATGTTAACATTACACATGCGCTTTCATTGAAAATATACATTTCAAACACAATAAAAACTTTGCCGAAGAGAAAATGTCAAGGATTCACCTTGGCCGCCATGACAGCACTCCTCCGTCTTCTTTGGGCCCTGGTGAACAGCTTCGACTGGTTCAAACCACGGTCACCTGCTGCCACCTAGTGGTCTGAGGAGGTGCCTGCACCAGTTTGGTGTTAAGGTGATCTCAGCAAGCAAAAACGTGCTCACGCAGTGCTCTCAAGCTCTGAGTACACTGTCACTGTAGGTGATGACTTTTGTAAATGTGCATGCATGTAACTAAAGTTTTAAACACCACATTTTATTTTACAAATACATTTGCATGGAAGTTATTTAACTGGTACCACATGTTCCACATGTAAAGCAATTGCTAATGATGATACTCGCAATTTATTAGAGGCAAGAAAATTACCCAAGGGTCCTAGATCCAAAAGGGCACCATATTCATTCCAAGTCTGATGGGTTTGGTAATGTGATTAACTAAAAAAAAAAAAAAAGGAGAGAGAGAAGGTATTCTGATTAACTAATAACAGTGAAAAACAAACAACAACAACAACAACAACAACAACAACAACCCAAAGAGAAGATTAACTAAAAAAGTTATTAGGGAACTGGCTGCAACAACTTAAGTGCAATGTTAACTAAGGTGAATCTGGTATGATTGTGGCCATATGTAGAGGGACTCTCTGTTAAAATCTAGTAAATTGTGCTCACTTTGTGCATGCTCCTAAATGAAATTCAATCACATTACGACAAGCTAACCCAAGTAAATTATTGTTCCAGCATAGCACAGCGCACTGGTTATAATGCATTTGCTCGTAAATTGGAAGTGATAGGATACATACACATTGGACAGAGTGCAGTAAGCGGGTGGTCAGGAAGAATGAACCCAACAGCAACTTTTTGAACTGATTGTGACTGTGCATGGTTGTCAGTATGTTTCAGGTGTACTCCACCTCTTGCCCCCACAGCCTCCTTACCCCCCATGACCCTGCACAGGATAAGCAATATAAATAAAGGATGGATGCCATGAATATATGTAAAGTAGTGCATGCATAATAGCTACTCAAAGTGGTTATTTTTAGATGGATGATTATGAATAGTGAACAGGTAAAGGTTCAGTTTGCTCAAAGACATTTTAGATATACACATTAGTTACTGCAGAATAGAACATATTGTACCTGCCATTAATTTGAAATCTGGTCGTCTTTGTCCTGGAAACATCAGCTCAGAAGACACTGCAATGCTGTTCCAATAAATCCAAGAAGAGGTACTCATAAACAGAACATAGCTCATAGTGCAGAGGATTCAGTTTATTGAAGTCAAAGTTTAACAACTTAAGTTTACAATCTGTATTTTTTGTAATATATATTCATATATATGAAACCAAAAAAAGGCTACTTTAGGAAGAATAAATGTAATTTTCTTTCTTTTTTAATATCATCTTTAGTCAGTTTAATGTACAGAATAACAGTAAGCTAATATTATCCTTGAAAAAGAGCAATATGTTCCTTTTTTAATGTCGCAGTGCAACTTACATCTTAAACACCTGTGCAATGTACCATGAGGTGTACACCCCTGAAAGAACACACAGTGGAATCTCCCTTTTCGGCCTGTTTCTGCAGGTCTACACACACAAAGATCTGGGAGGGATAACACAGTCTGTGCCTACAAATCATAACTCACATAGCTCCTTAATCTACAGTATGTTGCCTGCTCAGCGGAGCAGCGGTTGGAAAAAGAAGACCAACACTACAGATGAGAAACGGAGAGAGGTCTGCAGACTAAAACTGTATTGTAGCTCTTCTACAGCTGTGTGTGTGTAGGATCGCCAGTAAAGTCAGTCCATCGTTGCCAAAGAGAGGGTTGGGAGGCACAGGGAAAGTGCTTGCATCATTTAGTTTTCTTTGTGGTACTCTCAAATCAACCATTCAAAAAAAACAAAAAAACATGAGCTATATCTCTGGGGTGTGTCTGATATTTCACGACAGTGTGACATGATGAAAAACCTGAACCTACACTCAAAGAACTACAGTTTAAATATGAAGAATAAGTACAGGTAGTGCTGGATGCAGCAGGTGCTACGCATGTCTCTCAGAGTCTTCGACACTGGGGGGCACCATTGAGTCCTTGGCCTGATATTGCAGACGAAATGATTCATCTGAGTTTCACAGACATTACAGACCAATTAATAAAGAGGTCTTTGACCACCCAGTATCAATCAAATGCTTGGAGGGAATGTCAAAAACAAGCTTTTGTTTTGGAAGTAATTGTACTGTTGTCTCTCAGGTAAGACTTCCGAACCCTTTGGATGCGCGTCAGTCTCTATGTAAACCAAAACATCAAACTGAAAGCTCCTGGTTAGATGCTAAAGAAGGATCTGCATTAGATCGAATAACTGAGAGGCAAAAATGCCTCCCTCAGTTTTTGTACAGTTTGTGTCTTCAAACACCATCTAATGAAAAAAGACTTCAAACCTATGAACATACAAATAAAAAGTAATTCTTCAACAATACGTTTGCATGTACCATGCGCTACAAGTCTAATTATCTTGCAATCATGAGAGGAAGATAAAAAGAAAAAGAAACAAAAAAGAACACAAATGATCCACGATATTTTACCCTGTCCAATCAAATCAGTCCCAGGCCTTTTCTCATGCAACACATCACCAGGAGAAGAGTCAGCTGTGACGTAAACCAGTAAAAACTGTCAATCATCTGTCAGTGATGGTGGTGGTTGTTGTTGTTCGCCTCCTAGTTGTTCAACTGCTAAACACCCTGCATCTACAGAGTGAAGAGGGGGACACTGCAAAACCTTGGCATAGAATACATCATACTTTACATTATATCTATGACACAAAACGTAAATAGATTTATATATTCTTCTATGTTTAAATATATTTGTAGACTGTACACAAATCTTTAGAAAATGAGACGGCAAATGCTTTTACCTGATATTTTGAACAGCAATGGTAAAGAGGCCGATGAGACATAGACCCTGTGATGCAGCCAATGAGATATAGAGATATAGAAAGTGCATTCTTTGTAGTGAGTGACTCCTTTGAAAAGAACTCTCTAGCTCTTGCATTCGCTGTTTAAGAAAAAAAAAGAAAAAAAAAACCCAAAACAAAACAATAACAAATTGTTTTGCACCCACGCAAATACATACTCTCCGTCTTCCCTCCGCTACCTCTAGAAGCATATCACAGTGGTAGTGGAACGCAAACATTTACATCAGTATACACAGCAGTATACACATATACACAAGTCTTTGAGGACTAGAGAGAGAGAGAAGAAACAAGAGGAAAAAATTAAGAAAAGAGAAGGAGGAGATGGAGAGAAACACAGAGAGAGAGGGAGAGAGAATGCAAACTGAATTGTAGAATTGCACTCTATCAGAGGAGCCTCCTTCTGCAGATAAAATTGTGTTTTTTTTTCTTTTTAACAGTTCACAGTTTGAAATAGTGTGCATGTTTTCATCAGCTAAAACAGATAAACCAGCATTGATGGCTACCTTTCACAGTCTTACAGTAAAGTCGCTGCCCTTACTTTCCCCACACTGTCCCGTCAGATCAGCCTGGAGCAACAGTTAGGTCCCTGTAAATCAGTGAGATATGCAGTGAGAGAAAAAAAGAGATAGAGAGAGAGAGAGAGAGAGAGAAAGGGGGAGAACTGGTGGCTCTGGGTGCAAAGTTCATCAGTACAAAAGTACAGTGCTGTGGTGAAAAGGATTCTCCTCTGTATTGCTGCTACATAGCTCCCCCTGCCCCCTTAAATCAACCGGAAAAAAATAGCAAAACCAATACAAAGGAACGAACGTGTTAAAAAGTCTCCTTTTTTTCCATTTTGCTCGACAAGCGTGTGGAGTTTATGCTGAGTTCCATAGACAAAGGAAGATTAATGCTTTCTGTTCAGGCATGCAATAGGCACCCTGTGGGGTCCTCAGGATTATCAAAAGTTCATACACGCAGGTCTCAGACTGTTCCCTCTATGATATTTACACATCTTACAATGTGTGTTCCTGTATGTGTGTTTGTGTGAGTGCGTGCTCAGAGTCGTGATCAGGGGGAGAGGGTTTAGCTAATGTAAAGCTCTGTGTGTGTGTGTGTGTGTGTGTGTGTGTGTCTGTGCGTATGTGCATGTGTGTGTGTGTGTGTAAGTGAGTGTGCATATCAGTTCAGTCTCTGCTTCTCTTCTCTGTCTCACACGTGTGTCTCAATGAAGGAGTGTGTGTGGGTCATGAGAGGTGCAGCCAGCGGGGACAGGTCGTCCTGGCCGTTGGTGCCGGGGCTGAGCTGGCAGATGTCTGAGTAGAGCTCGCTGTGCCACTGCTTCCACTCTCTGAAGGTCTGGGAGCACAGGCCAGGGTCCTCCAGGAGGGCACAGATTACTGCCAGCTCTGACTCTTTGGCCTGGGGGAGCAAAGAGACACCAAGAGATTACCACATTGTGTCCTCGCACATCTAAATCTTCTTTAAATCCCCAAATCTTTGCTGTGTTTGTGACAGAATCCCCTCTTTGTGCTACCTTCAAGGTGCTGCGGAGGGCTCGCACCCGGTGTAGCCTGTCGTTGAGCAGAGGGTCCCTGGCTCTCTGGGTGAAACAGCGTCGAAGCTCTTGCCTGCTACAAGGTCTGGGGTCTCCTAGGGCCGTCACGTTAGCTTGCTCCAAAGCCCGGTACAGCTGCTCTAGACCATCTAATGGCTCTGGCTCACGGCCCTCTGACACCCGCCGCTCCCTTCCTTCTGACACCCTCCTCTCTCTGCTCTCAACTCTCAACTCCCGCAGGTCTGAGACAGCCAGGAGACGACCAGTAAGAGTCAGATTCATAATGTACACTGGTGTGTTTAATGCTAACAGAGCAGAAATGCTACCAAACAACATGACCTACTGCCTCGTGCTCCTCCCCAGTGGCACTGTGCCATTTTCATGTAGCAAATTAAAACCTTTAAAAAAATGTACTTATAATTTTTATTTCTTCTGAAATCAGGCCTCATGCAAGAACCACTCATCCAAACAGAAGAGTGTTTAAGTGGCACATATGAGTGATTTAGCAAAACTTGTTGCATTCACAAATGATCTTTCTTTGCTTTTTTGAATCACTTTGATCCTTACTAATACAATATGTCTGTGTGGAGATTTCCTGATGTCACTTTTGTGGGATGTAAATGCATTTTAAAGATGCTGTTGTGCAACATTTTAAGGTTCTCCTTCTTCTAGCTTAGTTATTGATGTGTTGTTGATATTTGTGATGTACTGCCTTTGTGCTTCCACTCTCTCAGATGTGCCTTCTTGATTTTGTAATTGCTTTGAGATGTTTATCACTCTAAGCAGGATGGATGGTTAACCAGACCTGTCTTCATAGAGCCTGTCAGACTACTGATGTGTGTATATACATGTACTGTATACTGCATATATATCAAAGATTGAGTTTCCCTCCTCAGACTCTTTCATTTGAATCAATTTTGGAGGCCTGAAGAGGTTAGAGGGTATAGATTAGAAAAAAGTAAATATCAGAGACACCCCCCCACCACACACACACACACACACACACACACACTGCCACCAAAACAAAGTACATTTAGTTAGGCCTGTGAGGATCCTCAGTGCTATATGAAGGCTTGACAAGACTTGCATGAGGTTCTTGAAGACATTTCACCTCTCATCCAGAAGGCTTCTTCACTTCTAACAGACTAGTGGGGAATTCCAGGCATTTAACTTCTTGTGGGGTCATTAACACCTTGAGAGTCAGTGAGGACCCATGTGAGTCCTCGACACACCCTCCTCCCCTCCCAAAAACCACCACCACCACCCCATTTACTTGTACTTTAGTAGTAGTAGTGTTTCCAGATTATGCAACTTTATGATTCTACTTCACTCTAGCCACAAATATTGCAGCTTTAGTTACTTGTTACTTTGAAGATTAAACCTGTGTTTTTTTTAGATTGACGTCACTTCCTCATTGTTTGTGGCCCCACAGACTGCACAGCTGTTTTGTGTAAAACAATAATAATAATGAATGCAAAATTAAATTCTTCTTTCTCCATTACATACTTCTTTGCTTTTTGTCTGACTTTATTAAGACCCAATATGTAGACATGAAGTGAGGTCATAATTTTAATCCCTTTGTGAAGTGATATATATGAAGGTATTAAAATACAGAAATGACCGTAAAGCATCATTGTTACACCAGCTGAAGAGATATTTCAAATCTACATGGTCTATGTATGAACAAATATCCTCTATTCTATTTTTTTCCCAAAAAAATGTACAGTGTATCGTACTTTTCATGTTCATGTACGTAGCTATTAGAAATCCTAATAGATTCATTAGAGTAGTGCTACGTAAAAGAACAGATGAACATCCATTATACTAAACACTGTTTTACAGCTGGGGTCTCTGCGACCACAAACCGAAGCTGACTTCCGAAACATGTCAACATATCAGTTCAACAATATTATACAGTATATTTTTTGAGCTGCTACAGAGGGCCTGGGGTCTCCAGGAGCCACAAGAGATTTTATGTACAAAATAATATGCTCTTCCATTAAACTACCTAACTTCAACCTAAACCACAAAGTATGTTAAAAAATAAAAATCTGCTCCACCTCAAGCAACTACAACAATAAAATGCTACTTACATGTTGTTGCATCAGTAATAATAATCTGCTAATGTAATATTTAATACTAAAACACGCAGAGGAGCCAAATTGCATTATGGCAACTTTTACTTTTGATGCTGAAGGTATTTTTGCTAATAATACTTAGGTACTTTATTATGAAACCTTTTCAGTGCAGGTCTTTTACTTATACTGAAGTATTTTGACAGTGTGGTATTGTTACTAATTACAACATAATGAATATGCAGTACATACCGTATGTATTATAATGAATAGTATAATGTTCTTGAGTCATTTGTTACTTAATTGTCTGTTCTTCCTGTAGATACTCCTGCTGCTCTCCTTGTACTGTATAATTCAGACTGTGTGTAATTCTCTTACCCTCCTCACCCTCGAACATATCTCCAGCCTGCCCCTCTGCCTCTTCATCCTCGCTCCTCTCCTCCATATGAGCTGAGGTGTGTAGCAGCTTTCCTGGCATTGGGTCCCTATTCCTGGGCAGACTCTGGCTCCGCTGCTTGTGGGAGCGTCGGTGTGTGTGACTGTGTGTGTGTGGCCCCCGCTCCAGAGGAAAGGGCCCGTCCCGCTCCCTGTCCCTCTCTGCGGCGTGATGTCTCCGTACGGGCAGAGTGGCCTGCCTGCGTCTCTCCGGGGACATGCCCTGTCTGCCCAGGCCTCCGTAGAGCCCCATGTCTCCGGCCATGGTCCCCATTAGGCCTCCGTAATCATTCTCCCCTGGCGCTGTCTGGAGGAAGTGCAGCCCCGCGCTGGTCAGAGGGGTCTCAATGAGGTCCTGCCAGGAACGACGCTCACGATGGGAAGAGCGGCAGCCGGATGAGTGTGTACTGGTGCTGCCTGTGCCCGTGCCCATGCCCATACCGTCTCCACGCTGGTCCTCAGCTGAGGAGTGGGAGTGTGTGGACTCGCTGGAGAAGTGTCGGCCGTGCTTGGGCTCCGGGAAGGGGCTAGAAGAATTGACCTGGGGAGGGAGAGGGGAGGTGGAAGAGACCATCTGTGGAGGGATTGGGGAGGTGGAGGCACTCAGTGGTGGAGGGAGTGGGGACGGAGTGGAGCGCATGAGGCTCATGGAGCTGACTGAGCGGGGCAACTGGTCATAACTGTGGAGGAGGTTTGACTGAAGGGCCCAGGGGTAGGTGGAGTGGACAGGGTTGGTTAGTATGGGGAGGGTTGACGAGGGACAGATAAAAGTTGACAGAAAGGTGTGAAGTGTGAGCACAGATACAAGGAGAATGTGACCCGCAAAACAAGGAGGAGGAGGAGGAGGTGTGCAAGGACGGAGAGAGGAGAGAAGAAGAAAGGACAGGAAAGTATAAAGGACAGAAAGAGACCAATAGATGAGAGAAAAGAAGCAATGAGATGGCAGATGAGTTACTGCAGGAAGGATTGATATGACTGTTGAAATGCTCAGTGGGAAAACATGGTAGCAATGCTACTGCGCCTTAATATAAATGTCTGAGTTTCATCTGAATAAGGGTATGTTTTCATATTTATTTGCATTGTCAATTGTCACCCCCTAGAGGTCAGATTGTGTCTTAGTTCTGGCAACAGAACACAGAGAAGTGATGGTCTTGGCTGCTTACCGAACCAGATAGTCTCACACTCTGATGTTTTATTAATGCTGAGAGCTCTGGTCTATGCAGCTCTGAAAACTGTGGGGCTTTTAGGAATAAAATATTCCATCAGAATGAAACACTGCAAAGAAAATGTTGAGTGTGGGTGAGTTTGTGTGTTTGTGTGTGTGTGTGTGTGTGTGTGTGTGTGTGTGTATACTTACTGATGGTGTGCGGTGATAAGTATCACAGAGGGATGAGGGTCCCTCCTGTTTGAGTGTCATCGAGCCGTCGACCTCGTCTTGATCACTCTCACTCCAGTAGTCTGATATTGAGATAAGAACAGAGACACACGCACACACACACACACACACACACACACACACACACACACACACACACAAATGTTAGAGATTCATGGATGAAAAATTAGAACAAATAATTTCAAACCAAGCCAATTCATCTTACCTTCATCAGGGCGTGGCACCTTGTCATCTGGTGTGTAGCCAATAGCAGCTAACCCCAGTCGGTTCATCCACCTATAGGAAACAAGGAAAGGAGAAAGGAAAGCATCAGAGGATGTATTAGAAAAGTAGCAGAAAGGAGGAGAGGAGAGGATGGGTTATAGTGGGTAAATGGTAGGTGATGAATAAAAAGACTTTCATTCTAAATAATTTAAGTGCTGTCTCTTAACAGTTGATATCTGTCTAACTGACTCCATCCCCCTGACGAGGAGAGAAAAGAATCAAGATAATTAGAGAGATGAATGCAGAAAGAGAGAAGTGACACTCCTCTGTCCCATTGTCTCTCAACACTGAGTCTCAGATGGTGTTCTTTCTCTGCATTCACACTTGTCTTCTTCCCGTCCTGACTTGTCCTCTGCAGACACCTAATAATAAGGTCGCTACCAAGAATAGAGGCCCAGTCTGTGGCACGAACAACAGAACTGATTTCTAATTGTCAACAAATCCCATGTAAAGACCCAAACTGACAATCAACTGGTCCTAATAACAAGTAAGATAAATGTGGCCAGTCCTGATGTTGTTGCTGTGCAAAAACTTAAAAACACATACACTGGCACTGCAGTTTACGTTGAGTTAATCCCAAATACAACTTCCTGCTGCTATAATTATTCAACAATTTGTATTAATTTTAAAATAGTCCCCACCAGATGCATTATTTTGTCTTGTTTCAGTAATGTTTTCTAAAAACCACAGTCCCCACTTTTTGTAGGAAATTATTGACTGTTTTGTAAAAAGATTACATCTGTAGAAGGATGTGTAGCACTACTGAAAGGTTTTACTCTTTGCATAGAATTTGTTGACAATAAGGAAAACTATAGAATGTCACCTGCTTTATCCTTGTCAGTTACGAATGTTAGTTTAGTCATTTGCTTGAAATAAACCTTCAGTGTGACTTCTGTTTATACAGTGGCCTCAGAAAGTATTCAGACCCCTTGTGATGTAAATTTAACTTTAAGTGCACACGACCCCAGTCTCAGGTCGTGTGCACTCTGGGGCAGGTTTTCGTCAAGGACTTCTCTGTATTTAGCTGCATTCGTCCTTCCCTCAATTCTGACCAGTTCCCCTGTTCCTGCTGCTGAGAAGCCTCCCATAGCGTGATGCTGCCACCACCATGTTTGACTGTGGACAATGTCTGGAGTGCTCAAAGGGTTCAGTTATTTTTTCTCATCAGAGCAGAGAATAATATTATCTCCTTTAAATACTGTTTGGCAAACTCCAAGTGAGATGTCATGTGCCTTCTTGTCAAAGTGGCCTCTGTCCAGCCGCTCTACCATAAAGGCCTGATTGATGGAGAGCTGCTGACATGGTCATCCTCCCAGCAGGTTCATCCATCTCTGCAGAGGACTTCTGAAACTCTGTTAGAGTGACCACTGGGTTCTTGGTCACCTCAATGACCGTACCCTTTTTGCTCTGTTGCTCGGTTTGGCCAGACGGCCCATTCTAGGAAGAATCCTGTTGGTTCTGAACTTCTTCCATCTCACAATTATTGAGGCCACTGCGCTCCTGGGAACACTCAAAGCTTTAGAAACGGTTTTATACCCTTGCCCTGATCCATGCCTCACCACAATTCTATTGTGGTCTACAGGGAGTTCCTTGGACTTCATGGCTTGATTTTTGTCCTGACATGCAGTGTGACTTGTGGGACCTTGGTGTGTGCTCTTTCTAAACTGTGTCCAATCAATTCAGTTTGCCAGAAGTGCCACAGGCTCCAAGCTAGTTCCAGATAACATCTCAAGGATAATTAACAGGATGCATGTGACCACAGTTTGGAGTACCACAGTAAAGGCTCAATGTTTTGATGAGTGTAGAATGATCGGCCAAATTGACAATTTTATCAATTTAAAATTAAATGTACACAATAAAGTGTGCAAAAAGTGAAGGGTCTGAATGCTTTATGAAGCTCATGTATAAGACAAATTTTCTGGTTCCTATGCCAATAACTACCTATTCATACTTACATGCAAATGCACGCGAACATGTGTGCAACAGCGGTGTCACACATACAACTCCAAACACAGTATGGAAGTCAAATATAGCTGGTTAATTACTCTCCCCCAATTATCTCCCCATGTCACTGAGGAGAGGTGTGGATAATTAGAGCTCATCAAATAACACTATGTTCTCCCTCTCACACAAGCACACACGTGACACTAACACACATTTACACACACATACACAGCTCTACATTTAACAACACAGGGCCTGGTTCATGTCTTATTCATGCACAGTGTTGTGTTGAGCGAGCCGTTGCCTTGTGCCAACTTGGTTTACTCAGTTAAAGTATTCATGTAAGAACACGTGACATCTCCAGTCTCCGACGAACACACACTCAGAGAGTCACGCACAAACACAATCGCTCACCTGTTCATTTCTTCAAGACAATCTGTGGCGAAGAAGAAGCTCTTGATTTTGGGATGACAGGCTTTGAAGGCACTGCAGTCAGACAGGGAGAAGAAGACTGATTAGTGTTTTTGTTTATGCGCGGTGGGTTTGTGTGCGTTCGTGTTGCGTGGGCGAGCGCAAATGTGCTTGATTAGTCATTTTGGCGACATGTGAGGGACACTCACAATTTCCGTCTGCACTCTATGGCTCGGTCTATTCTGAACTCAGGGAGGCTGATGAAGCCCTCAGCCTTCTCGTCCTACAGGCAGAGACAGATGGAGAGTGGAGGTACATCATCAACACAGAACAAAATGTCATGCATACTGAAATATCCATTACATTTGGGATAGTAGTACTCTAGTCAAGCATATGAAAACAACATATGTTGTTTACATTGGCGGGATAAACTCCTTTCACCACTTTAACATGAAAAAACTGAGACGTATAAACAAAACATATTTACAGTTAACCATCAGGTCTGGATCAGTTGTCTTTTTCTTCATAATATTACAATTATTACATTCAATCCATTGATCCAAACATCTAAACAACATCCTCGAGTCTCACAGTGAGTCAGAATGAGATCAAAATACGCTGAATGTGTTGAACAGATCTAAAAGTAAGTTGATTAATTGATTAGTTGATTGACAGAATACTAATCTGTAACTATGTTGATAACCGATTATTCTTTTTAAGTCAATATTCAAGAAAAAAATGCCAAACATTTAAAGGGTGCAACTTCACAAATGTGAGAATTCGACACTTTCTTACTTTTTTCTGGAGTATAGACAGAATGATTAACTGATTAATCAAGAAAACAGTTTGTGGATTAATCAACACTGAAAATAATTGTTAGTTGCAATGGCAAAATGACAAAAAACTGATTCTGAGTGATGAAAAGCAACTGAATGGATTCCCCATATATGCAAGTAAAAAAGGACCTAACATTTATATTCTTTAATCCCTAAACCTTCAACGTTTTTTATTTACAAATGATTCATTATAAAAATTCTTTGGAAATAGTGACCATCAAAAAACACCACTGTGTGAATAAGATGGAAAATGAATTCCCAAATGTTACACTAAGTATCTGTAACATTCATACTTAATTCCTTCAAATAATGTCTTGTGTGTTTTCATGTTTTTGGTTGTTTGTAAAAATCCTCAGCTAGAATCTAACTGGGGACATTGTTATAATGTTTGGATTTTTAAAATGAGACATCACAGTCATCGACTGTTTTTATACTCTGAGTTGTACTTTTTATGTGTAAAATCTGTCTTTTGTTTAAGCTGTAATGTTAGTGTTACAGTCACTTTGTTAACAAAGTGGTTTAAATGGAAATTTAAACAAGCATTTAAAGCATAGTGCAAAGTTAGAATAATGAAAATGATGAGTTTGACTCTGACAATAAGGACAGGATTTAACAATATTTGAATGTGATGCCTTACATTTTGATTTGTGTACCAGTAGAGGCAGGACTCTTTGAGGATAAACCAGTATTTCCTCCATTTCTGAGTGAAGTAGCCTTTGGCGTCCTTCTTCTTCCACAGCCAGCCTTCACAGTCACCGTGGCCCAGGTCCTTACAGGAGATTCTCCTTCGACTGGCACTAGTGAGGGAACCTGAGGAGGAAGCAAATGTTGATAATGAAAGTGATTTTCATAGCATTTGGAACTAAATTGAGAAAAATACTAGTAGAGAAGTATAAGTGTGGTCATGTATTTAGTGGTTCCAATCTAACAGACTGAATCCAAATGTCTGTACTCTCTCTAAGTCTGCAGCAGCTCACAGTAGGATGTTATTCCTGTAAAATCAGCAATGTGAACTGTTGAATCCCTCCAAACTAAAGGATTTTCAGTACATCTGCAACTCTGATGAATACCCAGAGTATTACACCAGTGACAGTGATAAGTAGGAGTATCCAAAAATAGGAAACAGTCAATCAGTGCAAGTAAAATGAAGGAAAAAACAGAGATGGCAGGCATTAGCAAGAAACTCTGTAAATGTAAATGATCTATTTTGTAAGCGCAGAGTTATTATTATAGTGTGGGCATTACTGTTTTCATCATGTACTGTAAATCTGGGCTTTTGACACACATAAGCATTGTGTTATATCATCAAGCCTGTCCCAGCTCTCCTTTTGATATGTCAAGCTATTCTCTCGCAATGACGCACCACAGTGAAAATTCGCAGCACCTAAAATCTGTCTGAGTTCAGACATTTACATAGTCATATTTTCTTGGTAAAACATTTGAGTCTCTATTGGGCCACATATGCTAACATGGGGTAAATACTACTGCAATACTAGAGTGCCTACCTTTACTTCTCTTTTTGGTTTTCGTTCTTAGAGAGGTGTAATGGAAAGACTAGGGAAGAGAGAAAAAAGATGTTAGCTAAAAAAAAATCCTGAAATAGACAACATACAAGTAAAAATAAGGAGAAAGAAATGTTCAAGCCAAGTTTCTTTATTGTTGTTGTTGATAAATTTCCCACATAAAGAGGCCAGTTCATTCTCTCTCTTTTTTTTTTTTTTATCTTATTTTCATTTTATCAGGCAAACAACAGAGAGGATTACAGGCACAGAGGGATCACAATACTAAAACTGCTACAGCTGGTAAGTGACCTACAACCTGTGACGGAGAACCAAAAGCTGCCTGCCACAGAGAAGAAAGTCAGTGATGCTGTGAATTGCATCACCTACTTTTAGCATAGCTGAAAATGTTGAGTCGGATTGTCAATATTTAGGTCAGAAATTTGAATTTTTCTCAAATTAAAGAGCACTGATAATGAAATCCACCCACAGTGGTCAAATTCTATGTTGTTTTTAGCCAGCATGACTTTTGCTGAACAGTGGCTATGGCCACAAGTGACTGTGACACATTTAATGCTGTGTATCAATGTAGTAAAACAAAAGAGTGATGAAGTCAGTAACTCAGTAGCTAATGTCTGTTACACAGCAATGGCTATCTTAAGTGAGTTAACATTAGCTAACATTAGCCAACACAAGCTACTGGTCATTACAGACCAACTATGGTTGTAGCAGCAAAACCACAGTTGAACAATGGAGCCATTTATTGCTTATGAATTCAACTTTTCATTTGTGAAAGAAAAATATTCTCTCTTCTTCTAAAAGTTACATAGCATTGTTTTAAAATTATTTAATTATTATTTATTTAAAATGTATTTTGTGTTTAGATTATGTCAGCAAGCTAGCATGTTGTTGCAAACACTACTGAACTGTGCACTAGCTAATGTAGCCAATAGAAGCTAGTGTGAGTACGCCTGGTGGCTATAGGTGTTAACATTAACATAGCTGAATAAGTCTGCTGTCTATTTATCTAGGTGACAAAGATGAATAAATGTCTGTTTATAGTCATCTATGCTGACTCACTGTATGCTACAACTCACAGTGCTTTGAAGGAGAGGCTAGTGCTAATGACTACGGCAGCTTCCTGTGTCACAGTAACCTAAATATGGAAACCAATTTACCTAATCCGACTGTTATCTTTTATTTAATTATCACGGCCCTGAATGGATTTAATCTCAGGTATCTCTCCTACTCTTGTGTGGCTGTATGTTCAGCCATTATTTGGACACAATCGATCTCCATGTAACTGTGGATGTGGTTGCTAGGAGATTGATGATGTAAGTGTGAAGCCACTGTTGCTTCATTAAAATGGGGTTTGAGTCAGAATCAAAACGTACTGGAAAGACAGCATTGTTTAAAAATCAGAACCAGTAAGCATAGATAAAAAAAAAACAATAAATAGACGGTCAGAACCGAGACACTGTCTGCTCTCCTACCTTCCTCATGGAGGCCCCTCCTGAGCTTCCTGAGCCCGAGTACCTGCAGAGGGACAGACAGGATTAAATATAACCACAAACAACTCTCACCGCTCCTTCTATCAATCACAAGCATGTGGTCTAACCACAACCAACCACAAATACAAACTCACCTGTCTGTTGTGTCTGCTCGCAGTGTGTCTGCACCTCGCTGGTGGACAGAGGAAAAAAGAAACAAAGACTTAATCTAAGGGCTTCTAAAAACCCTCCCTACCTTCTGTACATGGTTACAAACGTACACAGTCACACACAGACACAGACACATACACATACACACACACGTCTTTTGTCCATCTGTGTTGTTATTTGCAATCATTATTCTGAAAATGTATTGAAAGCATAGATAACTTTTGGTAGGCCATATGTTTGAAATTTAAAAGATGGCTTTCACTTTTTTTGTAATTTTAAACTCTTTAATGTTGTGCATATTTTATAATTGAATATATTATATATAGTTGTAACGCCAGGCATTCAAAATTGTTTTAATAATTTAATGGGTCCAGTATTACTTTCCTGCCAAATGCTACATATCTGATTAGCTAAAAGGCTATTAATATTTTTTTTATACCAAGGATGTTTTATATGACAAAACAGGTACCTAAATAAAATAGAAAATGAAAACACATTTCAATACAACTCTAGGAAGTAAAACTCAGTACAGTATTTGAAGATCAATCTTTATTGTCATGTTACTATGTTATCTCAAATGTCATTATAATATAATCTGTTGAAATGAACAAGACAAGGTACTGTACTGTTTCTTTCCTGTCATTAGTACTTCAGCTGCTACAGGTATCTGATCAGTTCCATCACCCGCTACAGCACTTTTGGCAGATTACAGGCTTGATGTCCAGATGACTATAATTCAATAAGGTGAAGCAGTAAAAGAATAGTTCATTACCACCACTAATTCAATCGTTTGTGAAGCGCTAATATAGCTCTCTCCCCCAAATATACTCTGCTGAAAGGGTTTGTGGTGTCCTTTAAACCGTTAACATTTCGGACCTAAATGGGCACAGGGCTGGGGGATCAAGGAGTCACACAGTCCTAAAGCTACATAAAGCTACATAAAATCCTCTTATGCCTCTTTAACTGTGTAAGCTATGTATTGTCACGCACTGTGGTAAAATACACAAATTCTAGAGAAAGACATGAAACTCCACAAATGTTCACGATGAGTTTGTGTAACATTTTATTTGCCAAAATGTTTTGCATTAATGGAAAAGAATCCTACAGAGAGAATGAGTAAGGGGAAACGAGCAGGCCATTAGGGTTAGCATATGCTTGTTAGTGCAGGATAGTATACTTCATGTGCTACTGAATAGATATGAGTCACCACCATGAGAAACACACAGCTGAGAGGGTTAGAGAGGGCTGGTGTGAGCTAAGCTGTGAATGTGTGTGTGTTTGCGTGCTTCGTGTTTTAAGCACAGTCTGTCAGTCGCGCTTGTAATTGGTCTGGCTGATGCTGAGTCATACACCTACTCACGGGGATACTTGTTTGTGTATGTGTGTGCGCGTGTGCAAATGTGTGTGTTTGTCCAGAATAAACTCCTATTTAGACTCAGGCGTGTCTGAGGAGATGGGGATATTAGGATGAGTTAGGATGAGTCGTGAGATGGCTACCATGCATACAAATGCACTCCTGTGTGTGCAAGTGTGTGTTTGTTTGTGTATGCCTGTGTGTGTGTGCGTTCGTGCGTGTGTGTCTGTGTGTGTGTGTGTGTGTGTGTGTGTGTGTGTGCGTGTGCGTGTGTGTGTGTGTTGGTTACAGAGGGGCGTGTCTGAGAGTGTCACTGTCATTCTCATAATCCGTGATGCTGGCAGCCATGCAATAACACTCATCATCCTCTCTCTCCTTTGTCTCCTCTACCTGACATACACACTCACACCCACACACATACACACACACAGCAATGTGTGTGAATCTGTGAACACCATGACCTACAACCACAAACAGTCCCCTGTTCAAGGACAAAGACATCAACTGTGAGATGAAGAAAGTTGTGTGAGCGAGTGACATAACTCTGCTCCAGTTTGCTAAATGAAACAATCAGGATTAAAGCCTTGAAGGTGACTTTAGTGACATTAATAGATCACTTTCACAGAAGACATTTTGACATGTCAAAGTAGGAATAGCACAGGTGTAAATAATAAAACTGAAGTTACTGTAATTAGTTACACCTGTGCTTTTCCTACTGTGACAAGTCAAAATGTCTTCTGTGAAAAAGAACTCTTAAAAGCGAAAAAATGGCATGTGAAACAATAAACTAAATAAACTCTGCCCCACATACGATAATAAGAATGATTCAATAGTACTTGTGTTTGATCAGTTCCATGACAATGCCCATTGTATTCTACATTTGCTAGAACTTAAAATCCCTCACACTCGGTGCCAAGACTTTTCACTGACATGTTTTTTTTTATGAACGTCAACAGCAAGATGTGCTTCTATTGTGAAATACTTCTCCATTTTTGTTGATCCTGTTGCTGTTTTTTGCACTAGATCCATCTTGTAGACTCCTCAGTTCAGTACTGATTAATTGTTGCCACCTGTGTGTGGTCTGGTGTCTGATATTAAGAATGCAGAGGAAAGGCTGGAACGTGCTGCTAATTAACCAATACGTTCCTATACTTTCACAGTGTGCAGATTTTTCAGTTGCTTTTAAGGGATAAGTCTTGTATTATTCTATATCTTGTTGTCAAAAACAGAAAGAAGTCCATGCGTGGGCTTTTTTAAAGACTGATTTCTTTGGTGATCAGCATGAAAATAAGCTGCAGAGGGAAAATTACCATCCTCAGCCATTTGATCTTCTGTTAAATAGTAATAATGATAATGGTTGCTGGCTCGTTTTAATGGAGACACATTTAACAGGAGCTGGAGATTTGACCATTATTTTTTGTGTCTACTGATACAATCATTACAAATGGGCCAGACAGGATAGAGGAGGAAGAGAGAACAGGAGAAGAAAAGGAGAAACCATAGACAGCAAAGATGATGGAGACCAGCGAATATCCCAAGAGGCAACAGGAAACTCAACTGAACTAGTGGATCTGGGGGCTGCAGATACAGGGCCAAGGCAAGTAAAACATCTCTGCTTTTCCATGAAGCATGTTTGGCCAACAAAAAAAGATAATTTCCAACCAAGTTGATCTGATACTTTTGAGTGACTGGAATACTGTCTAACTGCCAATGCAGCATTTTGCTTCACGTGGCTTAACCAAAACAGGCAAGAGATCAAATGGACACACTCACCACCACAAGTTGGAAGAAAGAATTCGATTCTTTTAGGGAACATGAAACATCCAACAAGCACAAGGCTTCAGTGATGAGTTGGAAGAGCTTTAAAGACACACAGCTCCACAGGGACATCACAGAGCAGCTACAAGCTACAAGCTGCAAACATCAGTGAGACTGTGGCTTGTACGCAGTATCTCAGACGTATAGAAGTGACAGCCTTCCTTTGAAAGAGCAGGGCGTTGCCTTTTTGAGGTCACAATGAGGCCCCAGACAGTGACAATAAAGGGAATTGTATGGAGCGTATGCAGCTTCTCGAGAAGTTTGAGCCTTTTCTGCATCATATATAACCTTACTCTCATGGAAAGATTCAAAGCACCTCTGGTGTTAAAACTTCAAGGATTATCTCTTCTCGATAATGGTGGATGAAGCAAGGGATCATCATTCGGAGCAACTTGCATAGTGCGTGTGATAGTTGTTAGTCCACAGGGTTTGCTGAGAGAGAGATTCCTTGAATTTTCCCACCACCTTGAGGCATTTGATGCTAGCTCCGTCACTGACACCATAGAGAAGCAACTTGAGAAACATGGAATAAGACACCTTACATGAGTCACTCAATCCTACGATGGTGCCAGTGGAGCAGTGAGAGGTGTACCAAGATCGATTCAGACAAAAGCATCCAGAGGGACTATATATCCATTGCCCATGAACAAAATCTTGTCCTTTGCCCCACTTACAAGGCAATCCCACAGGCATGTGACTTCTTTGATCTCCTGAAGTGTCTCTGCTCTTTCTTTTCCACCTCTCATGTCCACCACCATAAATTACAAACCTTTAAGAAGCAACTAAGGGTAGGGGACAGAGAACTTGTCCTGCTGCCCAAGACTGGCTGGGCGTGCCAGATTCAGTCTGAATGCCACTCTACAAAACCTCTCTGCCTTAATCCAGACCTCAGGGAGTATTTCAGCACTACTAGCTATGGGACGAGAAGGCAAGCTTTGCAGATTTCAGTACCAGTATCTACATGCTTGTCATGTTTCGGACACTGCTCTCAGTAACTCAGGGTCTGCACAAATACCTACAGTAAGAAACAGTTGATTTGGTGGAGGAGGAGGAGTAAAAGGGAAGTTTAGATTATACTCAAGAGTTACCAGAACCATGAGAAACATGAAGCGTAAGGTTCCAAGGTCCAAGGTCCTGTGTGAAGATCTTGATATTCATGCTACTGCAACACAGTGGAAGCAACAACATGGAGGATCATGTAGTCCAAACACCAGGCACCAGATTAGACCTCACTGGAGCTCACTAGAGGAGCTTAAGAATGGGTTTTCTGGAGTTGGGAGAGAAAATCTCAATGAGCGTACAGGCATGTCACCCTGCCTCACAGCAGTTCCTGAGTGAAGGGGCACTCAAACATCTCGCTGAACATTACAGCATCCACCTACAGCCTGAAGGCATTATTGTTGCAAAGCATTTCCTTGACAGAAAAATAAAAGACAGTACCCAGCATTCAAAGCATCTTTTCCCTTTTGGGGCCTATTTCAAGCTTCTTTGACTGTCCCAGTCAACAGCTGCAGTTATGAAAGGTCTTTAAGTGCTGACTACACACATGTATACAATGGGTCGGGACAGGCTAAGTAATTTGGCTATGATGTCAAGCGAGAGGGAGATGGTGGCTAATGTGGAGAGGTCATCAACAGATTTGTGAAGCTAAAATCGAGACGCTTCAGCCCAGCACTTCCACCCTCAAAGCACCAAGAAAAGAAGTGCAGTCACAACCCCTTCCTTCCCTTCTCTCTCTGACTCACGCCCTCACATACACAGTCACACACTAAGCACACATGCAGTGCATTATCTTCATATAACATAAACATTTAAGGCCTTCACTATCTTCACTTCCATTTGTTACGGAGTAGCCTATATAGCCTACGTTTATAGATTAGGAATTAGACTATTTATCAAGATAAAAAATAACTTTCATTAGCAAATTGGTACATTAGATATCAGCTACCACACAGTTTTGTTTCATAACTCCTGTTTGTCATAGACTTGTTGTACTTTTTCTGGGTTTAGATAGACGTACACGCTCCTCTGTGTTTTTTAGTCAGAACTTTAGTCTGGAAAACCATTGAAGAACCTATTGCTGTAAATACCTGGATGTAATTAGTTAATGGACTATGGACTTCCTTAAAGACTGTTTTCATTTTCTTACAAGCACTGTTTATTAGCTTCAGAGAACACAGTTCTGCTTCTTTCATTCTTTTAAGTGCAAATAAATTCAGTAATTTCATTTAACCCATTAGTGTCCACTGTAGAATTATAATTCCCTTTATGACACTTAAAGCGTTAGCTGAGATAATCCAGTGGATAAATCCATTGACATTTTTCAAATTGGTCAAAGTTTGAGGCTACACTTCAAGTTCTTCTTTACACCTTTTTTTTTTTTTTTTGCCATTTGTGAGATTTTCCACAAAAACACCTCTTGAACTTTGAGTAGTTAGCTCTTTCCAACTTTCATTTGTGAAACTGCCATTGTATTATGGGTTTTGGGGATTTTCCCTTTTGTAGGCATAAGGTAATGTATATCTGATATGAGGCTCATTTTGGTGTGACACATCAGAGTGGCTGGAACATTCATGTGCAGATTATAAAGTAGATCAAATCCAAACTCACCCTTCCCTTTCCTCCTCCCAAATCTATGCCAAGGCTTTTTTTCCAGATTATATTTATTAGATAGGGACAGCAGTGAAAGGATAAGTCTCCAGTTGGACCAGACCCTTAGATGCTACAGCCCATGGTTGGTGTCACCCAACCATGGGTGACACCAACCCCTCAAGGGGATGCACACCCAGGCCCTTTTTAGCCCGACTGAAGATGTAAATCTTAAAACTAGGTCACACATGTACAGTTTCATTTTTTTTGCGCAGTTCAAGTTATGTAATTTTTTTTTTTTTTACTGTTATTTATGTTTTGTTCATTCTCACTTATTATTATTCTTATTCTTCTTATTATCATCATAAAACTATAATTGTTTATGTAACCATTTCCTCTAATTTATGTTGTTTACAAAACTCATGAAAAAACACTATGAAAAAATTATAAAAAAAATAATGTGCTGCTATTTTATAAAACAGGTGTCCACTGTAGTTTTTAGTTAATGATATTCAAATGGGAAGGCATTTGTTGAGGACTTTTCGGCCGCGGATCAATACACAATTGAGTATTTACAGCAGCAGGATAGTGTATTTGGGATTCAAAATAAACTACAGTGCCCATGTGCCTCCTGACAGTGTGGCTCTTTGACGTGTTTTTAATAGTTTTTGGACAACAGTCTAGGTCGAAGTTTAATGTGTAATTTGTATTTACATAGATAATACTTGTTAGCAGGATCAATTCATTGTTGGTTCTGGTCTTTTCATGGGATTTGTTGATCAGAATAAAAGTATAGAATATCACTATAAATTAACATGGCATGTGCAGGTATTTGTCCATGTGTACACATAATAGACGTCAACTTCATTAGCAACCATACTCCTCAAAGACCACGTAATACACAAAAGTAAAGAAGCTGTTTGTTTTTTTTACTGCCCAATGGGCTGAAGTGACCATAAAATATATCTACCATGATGATGACTTGATAAGTGCAACCAGCAGTGCAAAACGTTAGACATATAAACACAGTTATAACTACATTTACAAAGGAGCAGATGATGGACTGATTTGATTGGCTGATTATTTGTTAACTGCTGTCTGCAAGCTGAGTATCCCCTCAGGGACAGTAAAGTACTATTCTACAGAAAGTAGCTGGAAACAACTGTTTACATACAGGCAAAGCGTCAGGCGGCTGGTCAAGGCGCAGGGTGGAGGACAGCATGGAGGGACTGATGGGAAAGCTAGGGCTGCTGGGATTGCGGCTCTTGCGCCGAGAGCGTCTGGTGGAATCCCGCCGGCTCTCTCTGCCTGGACCCTCGGGTTCCTCCTCGATCACCAGGATCTTGTCGTCGCTTAGGTAACGCAGCAGGGAGTTGTCCGAATCTGTGGGGAAATGGAGGAATGGAGGAAACATGGAGCAGTTAGAGGATGGACAGGCTAAACAGAACCAATGACAGAGAGAGGAAAACCACAGAGGCGGAGGGAGATATCATCGTAGAGTCGAGGGAGAACCCCAGAGTAGAAACAGATGAGGGTGAATAGACCCTTACAGATAAAAACTCAACAGAAAGGGATAAAAGTGCCTCAGAGCTTCTGATATGGATCCAGAGCTGGGGACACACAGCTAATCTGTTTGCAGTGATTATGCTGATTTGGAGGGCACTACTGCTAAATCTTGTCACTCACAGAAAGTTTTATTCTGCTTTGACTCCAGATAGAAAAAGCTTCTCACCTTATTTGTTTATTATCCATACACTTAAATGTGAAAAACTAAAAAGTGACTCAGAGAAAGAGAAGGAGAAAGGCGGACCTCGACAGTAGTATTGTGCTTTAATGTTATTCATAGACTTTCTGATGGTAGAGTCGAGGATCCGCGGTTGAATACAGATCGAGTCTCGCCGCAAAAGGGTGAAGCTGGTTAGAACTGGTCACATAGAAATACCCTCATTTCCAGAGCGGCTGTATAAATGCAATTTTCTTGCATTTATGTTTATTTGTCGCTCCGTCAGATACATACCTGGCAGATATGTATCCTCACACAACCACACCACCATGGATAACCAGAGGATGAGCTGAAATGTGTTGAGCTGAGTATGGAGCAAAGCACGGCACCAGTCCGACCCGTTTGTGTCAAGAGTGTGAGGGCCCGTGTTTTTGCATGTATTTGTGTTTGTGTGTGTGTACCTCGGCTCCCTCTCTTGCCCATGCTGGGTTCCTTGGCCTCGGCCATCCAGTTATATTCGGGAGGCATGGAAACAGGTCTGAGGTCACCTGGAACGACCAATCAGCAATCAGAGAGTCGGCTGTGGGGGGAGGGAGTGGGGGTGTCTCGGGAAGGCAGTGGCTGAGAGACAGCGTGGGAGACAGCTGGAGGGGTGGACAGGTGAGACAAAGTGTGTGCAGGTGAGGGGGGAAGGTACGGAAGACTCTTGAGGAACTGCTCTGACGTGGGAGGCAAAGATCACATGGCCACATTTTCAGGTTTTTACGGTTAAACCCGTAGTTTAATATTCACAGTTAGTAAATTGTACTGCAACATGGGTAGCCGAGCTAGCAGTAGTGCTTCCTAGCTGATCTGTTAGCATGTTAACTGTTGGCTGATGAGCACTGATTTAAGTCACTGTTAACTGAGATTACTTCAGCTCAGGCCAAATATTCAACAGAAATGGTTGAAGTTGCTGGACCACACATCCACAAATAAAATTAATATTCTATTATAGAATTATAATACGTGGATTAGAAAGCAAAATAAATCGAAAGTAGCCTCAATGCATGTTGTGTTTCTGGCGACCTGACTAATGTCAATATGTGCTCTCCTTTTAGCTCTGTTTTGGTCTCCAAGTGAGATATCTTTCCCTGCTAAATAGCCATTGTCTTTTGTCTGTCTGCTGTTTGATGCTGGGCAGGTAGGGCCCATTCATCTGAGACTGTTTGCTAAATACAGCGGTGGCTGGAAACAATGCAGTGAGAGTCAGCTAAAACAGTAAGTTGTCAGCAGTGAAACCAAAAAATGAGCTTAGAGACAATACTCAGTGTGGCTGAAGGGAAACTGCAGTCGGGTGATAATTCTCTGTGGGTCTTCATGAGCGATGCCTTTCAGGCTTAACATAGTCATTTGATATATTATTAGTATAAAAATAATTAGTGCAGCTTTGACACAGTCACAAGTTTGAGTCAACAAAAAATATATTTTGGGACACCAAGAGCAGAGGGGTGTTACTGTGTAGAGAATTGTACAAATTTCTACATTTTATTTGTATTTCTACACTGATTACCTTCTTACAGTACAAGCAGCCTACATTTATAGCTAGCAAGGCTATCAAAAATAGGTTTCCGATGCTTCTGCTTGTCACATGACCCTCACCTCACACATCATAGCAGTCCCTCGAGGCTTTCCCAGGGAGGTACAGGATGTCTAGGAAGCTGTCTTGGACAAGGGTGGACACAGGTGGTGGGGCAGAAAGGGAGCTGGAGACAGTGTTTTTGGACTGACCCTTCGGCATGTGATCAGTGTTTTTGGGACGTGTGTACGCGAGGTGAAAACACAAAGAAGCAGAGCCATGAAGCGAGTGATGAACACAAAAGGAAGGAGTTTTGAGAAAAATATGAAAACAAAAAGTGAGAGAGAGCATGCTGTTCCTCAGAACAAATACGGGGAGCTGGAGCCATTTCTGCCTCATTCACACTGTTGGATTGCACTCTCTGTCTTACCATGGGTGGGGGTCTTGTCCCGCCGACGAACCCCTGTATTGCGGCCCCTGTCATAGTCAGGCCCTGGGGGTCCATCTCCCTCTAACAAGGAGAAGTACTGACCGCTGTCCTGGTCCAGGTAGTAGCTGACTGCCTCTGAACCTTTGGAGCCGGACTGGGAGCTCACGCTGTAGCGGCTGATGTCGTCACATGACATGAGACCCAGCTCCTCCCTGGGGAGAGCAGAGCTGTTATCATCGCTGTCATCAGTATCATCAGCTGGATCATAATAATCAACATAATGATCACCATCAAACATCTGTGTGCGCGAGCGTCTGACCTGGTGCTGTAGAGTCCGGAGACAGGAGAGAGGATATAGACGTCCTGCATGCTGGGGGCGTCCATTTTGGACATGCCTAAAGTTCCACCGGGTGTTGGGGAAGTGCTGGTGGGGCTGGTGGGGACCGGCTGCAGAGAGTAAAAGGAGAGAAAGGGGGAGAGAATGACTCTATTTCAGCAGTTTTTCATTGAAGAATAACTGGAGGATGGTGAGGGGATCTCAGAGCACAGCCTGAAACTGAGCATTAGATCTCTCCCTACCTCACAGAAACACAAACAAGCACACAATTTACGGTGTGACGCGGGAAAGGAACCTTTTATTTGTGATATCTTCCTTTTACTGCAGCCGGCGCTTGTTTTAATACTGAATCACAAACAAGAGAGTTATTTCCACAGAGCTGCCATGTTGTGTATGTTGTCTTTCTTTTTATATCTTTCTGACTGTGCAGCCTCTCCCACGTTCAATCGCTTCACTATTCTGTCATTTTGTCTCAAGCCTCTTCACTCACACAGGGCTCTCCATGTCTGTTCCCATGACAACCCCTCCTCTCCCATCCTCTCCTCACTCTTCCTCTCCCCCCCCCCCCCCCCCCCCCCCCCCCCTTGCTATAAGAGAAGGAGGAGGACAGAGGAAAGCTAGCGTGGCCTCCTACCTCCTAACTCAAGGACACGTAGATTCTTTTGTCATCGGGTCCTCCGTGAGGACAGGACGCCTCGCTTCTGATGTCATGGAAACTCACTCCAAGTTTTAAATGAATTATATTTGTTCTCAGTCAGAACAGCTGGGGTGACAAATACATAGCTTGTGCTGACAGTTTCTCCCCAAGGATGAGGCTTCCCAGATTTTGAAGAATGGGGTGTTTTACTGTATGTTGGAGGAGTATACGCTTCATTTTAGGGAGGAGATGTGTGTGGACAGAATGGATAAACAGAGACAGAGACTGAGCGATGGCGAGGCAGGCAGCGTTCTCATTAAGGAAGCCCAGTGTTTCATCATTTCATCAACAGTGCATTAGTGGAATTCATTTCATATTCCAAACTTTCCACCCTCCTCCCCCTCCCTCCCTACCACCATCCCCAGGCCCTGTCTCTATCTTCATCTCTTTCTCCCGCACAGTCGTCCTCTCATGAAGGCAGCGTACAGTAAGACGGCTTCACGATAAATAATGAAGACGGGGCGGAAAGAGAGGGATGTGAGCAAGAGAGAGGAGAGCAAAGAAAATAGGACAAAGAGAGAGAGACAGAGGGAGAGAGTGCATGAGAGGGAGAGTGAGGCGGGGGAGCTGTGTAGTGTGGTGACTGGAGCTGAGAGTGAAAACAGTAATTTAGTGATTACAGCCCACTGCTGCCTGCATGGAAAGGGGGGGGGGGGGGGGGGGGGGGGTCGTAGAAGTAGAGAGAGATGGGACTTCCACAGCAGGAGAAATTCCAGTCTGTTAAAATAAAGCACTTAAACCATTTGACCCCTGCTGTGCCCACTCCAAACTACCTCAAAATCCACTGCTCAAACCCCTCCCACACTAATGTTATCCATCCCACTGCCTTTACACACACACATATGCAAGCTCACTTAAACACGCACACATACTCTAATACGCTTAACATGATATTTGTCTGTGTTCAAAAGGTTTACAGTGGGATGGATGATGAACTGATATTAATTTCATTCGATTGCCAACATTGTGAATGAAATCTACTCACATTGCAATATTCAATACATAACTAGCCTTTTTCACAGCAGATAAGAAAAGCACAATAACTAACTAGTTCCATTCAGGTGTCCCAGTCACGACAGTGTGACGGTGAGCCAGCATGGATAACACCAGGACCCTGAAACTGAAGCAGCTAAATGGAATTTAGTCATCATTAATTTAATTATTTACAGCAGTGTTTTTCCTTCTGCGACATGTTAAAATGTGTATAAAAAAAAAAAGGTATATTAAATCAACAACATAATACTTGAACTAGAATAGATAATGATATTTATGCCTATTTTCATTTTTCATAAGGACATGACATAAACAAACATCTTGATAAGGATACCTTAGATTTGGATATTTGTGTCTGAGCTTTGCATTAACTTTTACAGTATAATACAGTACAACATTTTACAGCTTAAAATAAAACGTTCAATTTTTGCTATAAACTGCATTTTCATTCCACTTATCAAACAACATGTAGTCCTATACTGATAAGCTGAAGACCATCTAATATAATTAATATAAAATCATCAGCTGCTGATATTGGCCCTACCAAATACTGCATGAAAAACAAGCCGCCATTACCAACCTGTTAGCTTAGCTTAGCACAAAGACTGGAAACAGGTGGAAAAAGCTAAATTGCCTCTGTCCAAAGGGAACATAATCCGCCCGCTAGCTTCTGCTTTGATCAGATATGCCAGCAGCATGTAGGCTTTTGTTGTATGCCGATGATGCTGCTATTTGTTTGGAAGTAAGAAGAAACTGTTGAGAACAAACAAGTTGAAAGTCTCTTGCAACTCTCTTGCAACTGACACAGTTTCTCAGATAAGTGTCTCATACTTGGGAATCGGACCAGTCACTCTCCTGTGAATCTATTGCTGCCAAAATATTATCCTGCACACTCAAGTTCCTGTTTCGCAGAACAAGGTTTTTCAATTTTTCCTGGTGACAAACTTCTCGTGTCATCGTTTGTACAGTGTCATTTCGATTATGCATGTTCTTCTTGGTACAGTGGTTTGACAGCTAATTTTAGGAACAAATTGCAGGTGATGCAAAATAATATTACTCTGTATTTATGAAATGCATTCCGTCAAACTCATGTTGGTAGTGATAAATTCAGAAGCGTAGGACTGCTGCCAGTACAGCTCAGAGTGGAACAACAGAAGCTGTATCATATGTTCAATACTATCAGTGGGTATGCTCCTCAAATACTTTTGTTTTCAGATAACAATGGTCTGTACTCAGCATGACTATGAATACCAGGGCTAGTGTGTGTTCATGTAAAGTGCCTCAAGTGAATAATGCAGCCTGAAGTTCCTCTTTTTTACACTGGTATGATGTTATGGAACATCGAGCTTTTAAACATGAGAGGGGCTTATAAAACAGTTTTATAGCGTAGCAGGTTTCTAATGAAATCTGCAATAACACTGTTACTGTTTTTGATGTTGTAGTATTATTTTTTTCTGTTTAAATTGTGGTGATGTGTTTTGGTTGTCAGGATTAGTTTTTATGTTGAATGTCTTGTTCCTTTTTATGTTTCTTTGTCATCTTGGGACCATGTTGGAAATCAGGGTTTTTCACGTCACGTCATATCATGTTATCCCTTGGATTTTTTGGTTTTTGTGTCTGATAATACATAAAAATCAATTATTCAAACAATCAATCATCTCTAAAACTTACCAATTAACATGTATTATCTTATTTATTTAATCTGTGCAAAAAAATAAAATAAAAATGTGTGTAAGCATGAAAACGACACGTTGTGGTTTTGTGTGCTGGCTGGGAGCAGGGACTTCCTGGAGCCTTGTTCTCACTGTGAGGTTGCCAGGCAACCAGACTCCAAGCTCACTGTTTCCCCTTGTATCCAGCCCTTATGCTAAGGTAAATTTAGCGGCTGCTGGTTGTAGCTTCATATTTACGATACAGATATGAGTGACTCTGTAAGAAAGCAAATACGCACATGTCCCAAACTGTCAAACTATTCCTTCAAAATGAAAGTTACTGTATCATTACTGAACTCCAGAGTTTGACAAAACAATCTCACCTGGACTCCTATTTATTAGCTGTTACAGTATCTATCTTTTCGTCATATCCCATGATCTTCATCAGAAGATGAATTTCCATTTTCTTCTGAGCATGCTGAGGGCTTCTCATCCATGTTGGATTAACAGTTTAGCCTAAGACCTCGACTGCTGATGAAGATCATGGGATATGATGATGAAAGGTGGAGAACAGCTACTACATGAACCTTCAGGTGAGATTGTTTCACCAGCAGTTGTTATTAGATTTACTGTTATGGAGTAATTTATCATGATAAAGATTTTGGATTAAACATTTCTTTTGAAAGGGTGGTAGAAGTCTGCATTTTGTGTCACTGAGTCCAAAACTCTACCTCAAACACAAAAACAGACGGAAGGAATGTACTCTAAGTAAGTCATAACCCCTCACCTATTCAGCTACTCCATCAATAATACATAACTGGCCAATACATGTTACCTAAAATGGGAGGTATTTACAAAGAGAAATAATTTATATGTCTAAACATAGAACAAATTTATGAAATCGGGGTCACGGACGATGTGAGGCACATGTGTGACTGGTGAAGTGACCTGTATTGTGGACACACTTCACTCCCTACATGCACATTTTGCAGCGGCGCAGCAGATATGTATGTAATATGCATCGTCACAGTAATCCTCGTCATCTTTTCTAAAATTATTGCCAGCATCATTGTAATTACAGTGCATCATCAAATTGCTTTTACTCCATCTGTCCATGGACGAAACAGACACACATGCAAACACACAGACACACAGAGAGAGAGCGAGACAGAGAGAGAGAGAGAGATATGTGCCATTATTTCGTAGAATAAAAGAGGTTGCCATGCAGGGATTTGGGGCTGGAATCACATGATAATTTGCAGAGATAAATTGTTTCCTTTGTGGATTCAGTTATAATCCAGCTGAACGTTTGCCACATTTGGGCTAAACTTCACAGCCGCGCAATTCATCCTCCAAAACCAGGCTTAGAGGTATGAGTGTGCATGTGTTTGTGTGTGTGTGTGTGTGTTTGTTTTGGGAGTGTCTATGTACAAAATGTATCCAAAACCAAGCTTACAGAGTGCAGTGACCCAGTTCCTTTGTCTCTCAAAGGAGTGACAGGACTGATAACGGAAAAACATCTTTTTGCACAAATGCGCAAAGAAACACAGTTGACACATACAGATGGACAGGCATGCATACCGCCATGCTCGGATGTGTGTGCACATCTACCCACCCCAACACGCACACACATGGCTGTTTAGCAGGGTATTTTGGATTCAGTGAATTATCTCCAGTATTTGCTGAGTAGAGGCTCTTGTTTCAGAGCCAGTGGAGCTGCCTGTAGTTGCTTATGAATAATTAAGAGCTCCAGTCTTTCGGAGAGAGAACAAATCTAAAACACTCCTTTCTTCTCTTCTCCCACAGATATTTCAGCGCTCTGATCTGGGAGCTGACGGCGCGTTTGTGTTTTAGCAGCCCATCAGGGTAGAATTCCCACAATCCTCTGCTGTAGCACGCAGCAAATGCAACGATAAGCTCATGGTTACAACTAAGAGTGATGATCTAACAAGACAGCAACCTGGAAACAAGAACAATCCTCCAGCTTGTTAAAGACCGAGATGTTGATGAAGTTGCATTAAGCTCTATGGTTATTACAAGGCTTTAATGGTTTCTAGGCCATTACAGAAACAATTTCCACAAAACACTCTGGGTAGCTGAATCTGTTTCTCACATGTTCGCTCACATGTACAGTAAACTGCTAAATATTGCATTTATATGCTCACAGACCCATAGAAACAAACAGAAACACAAACAGCAGCCGCTTGAAGAGAACAAAGAAGAGACATGCTGGAGGAGACTCTGAAAGGGGGGATAAAGAAAAACAACAGACAGAGAAAGAAAGAGAAAATACCAAAGAGCAGCCGTGCGCCGAGCAGAGATCAAAGCATGCGTGTAGCATGTAAATGAATTAGCCTGATGCGAGGTTAAAAATAGCAGCCGTGGAACACAGGGGTCTGACAAGACAGTCGCCGCTTCACAAAGCACTCAGGCAGCATCAGACTAGCCCTCGCCTCACCCCTCTGACCGTCTCGGGCACAACTTGTTCTTTCTGTCCACCAAAATTGTTGAGTGATTTTTTTTGGGACTCTGAATGACTGAGTGACAGATTTACAAAGTATTTGCTGTTAAGTGAAATGTCTACACCAGCTCTGAGCTGTAAGCCTTCAAATAAGCGCTCCACCTCCTTTTTTTTTTTTAGACGTACAGTACATTAAAAATTTACTCTCTTTTGAAAAAGAGATATCCTTTGGGGCAAAGGTTGAATGAATCAAGAGTAAAGTCTCAGTAAAGATGAAGGTGAATGTGAGTGAGAGCGTGGATGGTGACCTTGTATTGCCCTGCACTAAATCGTGAGCAGGCTATATTATACCATTTGAATCATTCACACAACTCCAAAGTGCAAATATAGGATTTAATTAGATATTTTTCCTCTTTTCTAATTCAAATTTGAATGATATCTATCTAAAAATATGCTTTTGGTATGCAGAAATTCTCTGCAGGTGGAGGTTTAGCTACCAACACATTTGTGAATGGCTTTGAAGTGTGCCAGCGGTACAGCAAGAGATTTGTTGAAATGCTCAACAGGAGGATTGATGCAAGGTCAAACAGTGGACAAGTTTACTTTGAAAAGATTTGTTTTAAAATGCCAATAGGAGAATGCAGAGTGTGGGCAGTAAAAACAAGAGCTGAGAGTGAGTCAAAGATAAAGCCAGAGGTACACAGCTTACTGTACACAGGGCTAAATCACTCCCCCCCTTAAATCCTCAGCTGTTAGTACGAGAAGTGTGCAGGTATAAATGTTGAAGACAGTGTTGTCAAATTACACTCTCTTGCTTGTTTGTTAAAATTTCAAATACAGTGATGTTTGGGGAGCAAAATGCGAGTCAGTTTACCACTTCGCAGGTGAGGTTGGCCAGAACAGCCTGTTCTAACACCGCAGAGAAGCCCATGTCCATGTGTTGTTGGTGTTTACCTGCAGGCCCAGTGGTTTCCAGCGGACGTTCCTGAGCAGAGCCGGTGTGGAGCTCAGGGTGTTCTGGGGCCTCTTCTTCAGCGTGAGGATGACTCCACATGGGTCCTCTCTCAGAGCGTTCACTAGGTTCTTCAGCTGCCAGCCCACCTGAGGAGCACACACACACGGGCTATCGAAACAACTGCTGCCAACCAAACACACACACACATATGCTGTACAGGATGTACTGGGAGCAAATATAAATCTGCTGAGGAAAACCACCACGCACGAATATTACGCTTAATATTAACCACCACACACACATGGGTTCTGATACTACCTGTCCAAAACACCATATGCTACTAATCATTTATCTTTTTATTTTAGGCATTTTATGCCCTTATTAGACGGAGACAGGAGAGAGATGATAGGAAAGGAGGGAGAGAGAGGGCCTAGGAGAAACAAATGACATTTTGATGAAAGTAGCAAACCATGTGACTCCTTATAAAATACCTCACATTTTCACTCCTGAACAGTGGGGCAGAGCCAAATTTCCTTTATTTTTGAATTCCTTGGTTTAAGAGTAAGGTTATTATAGGCCAACTTGGTCTTCAAATATGGTGGATAGTATTTGGATGAGCCCATAAAAAGTTTTTTTATGCTATAGCTTTTCTGTGGTTATAATAACTGGTTACCAAATTGTTCTAAATGTGGCTTATCTGGCAAACGATTAGTTTCCAGTTTATTAGGTACACCTAGCTAGAGTTAATGCAGTCTAATACATCAGCCTGGTAATAGATCTTACCTTCATTCATTTTATAATGTTTGTTTGTTGTTGAGGTTGTTTTTAAGACACGTCACGTTGATTCAACACTGTGGTTGTTTTAGAGGCTTTAGTGTGGGCTAATGTTGAACTGCATTGTGTTATACTGTGAAGCTTTTATAGTGGGTGCTTATTGATTAGACACACTGGCCTGTATAACACAATACAATTCAAGCAAGCCTGCAAAATTTGATTTCTCCAACAAGGCACTACAGCACTGTGACAAATTTAAACAGCCATAACGAAGTGGTCATGAGTTTGACCGCGATGACAAAATGATTATTTTTTTCTGTGACGCTGTCTGACAAAATCAACATAAATCCAGGTTAATGGGAGCAGCTCTGGTGATAACAAAAAAACATCATTTTATTCTGGACGAAGGGTTGAAATTGAGAGAAAAATACCTAATGTTCCCAGAAAGGATGGTCTGCAACAGCAAATCTGTATAATTGTCTATCACCATGTGTCTTTTGATGTAAAACTGTGACTGTTAAAATAGGTTTATCTAAAAATGTTTGAAACATTACTAATCTAACAAGTTTAGAAATCTGTTTGCAGTAAGGTATAAGTTGTCTGAGAGCTTTCTAGTTTTTATATGGTTCAGATTATATCCAGGAAACTGCTATTATATGGATTACAACAATGAGACTTTATCTCCCGAACCTTGTTGCTATCAGTACAGCGAGACACTTCCACAATGAACCACAAACAGTACCAGTGGTCTAAAAACAATGGTATATTGAAATAAAACATGTCTACGTCAGTATGCTTAAGTTCTATGGAAGCCAAAGAGAAAAGTACGAAAGGAGTGCTGACTGCAGCGTTTCCTCGTGGTTCCAGGCAGCCTGTCTCCAGAGCTCGTAGCACTCGTCAGGCCATTGATTGGCTACACTGGTCTCAGCCACTGTAAGTGTCCACAGAGGCCACCACACACACAAACAACACGCATACACACGCAAAGACAGAACCGCTCTGACCTTATTCCTGACATAATGATGACCAGCCTGTGTCATTTAGTGGCCCGGTTCTTGTTCTCTTTGGCCCAGGTCAGAGTTCTGAGTTCTGCTAGCGATGGTCAGCGACAACAGTGGTAGGTTACTACTGTCCAAAACAAAAAGGAGGTGTACTAGGACGCACCAGGACTCACTCAACACTGCAATCATTCAATTGTAATCTGATTTATCACCTTATAAAGTTTGTTGGTTAGTTAGCAAGCAAACGCCTTTTTTAACACATCCAGCAGCCACAGCGCATCATTAGTGGAGTCATATTTCTGGACATGTGAAGAATGTTATTCACTCTCCTCTCAGCTCTGGTTTTGTTTTAAACCAAGTCCAAGGAAAAGATCTGGCTCTTTGGGTACTGCTCCACACCAGTTAATAACTGCTGACTTTGTCTGTCTGCAGTTTGGTGCTGGGCAGCTAGACTACAGTGAGTTTTCAAAGTGTTTTCCTGGAGAAAAACCTTCCAACACTGGAGCAGCTGTCTGCTGCTTGTGTGCTGTAATACAAAACAATGAGCTGAAAGAGTCGGTGATAAGTCAGGATTGTGTCTACAAATAACACCTTTAACATTGCACAAAGTAATTTTCTGTTGTTAAACTTCCCCTCCAGACATGGTTAATCAGAACGGTAAGTGTAGTTAGCATCTGTTATTTGTTTACATTGTGTGCTAGCTTGTTAGCTTGTAACTGGCAGTGGCTGACACAGCCTTAGTAGTTATTCTAATGCCAACTCCAGCTCCACGTACTAACAAGGTTTTGGGTTTCTTTGTTGTTTTACTCTACTGTAATATACTTCTCACTGTTATTGAATAATTATATATGAGGATAATTCTTGCAGAGTTGTGAATAATCTTTGTTCAAAGAGAGACTTTGCTTATTTTTGCTTTTGGTTAAATTATGCTGTAGTTAATCATCAATGGTAAAGGCCACCTCCCAGTTTAGCCCAATAAAGCCTTTTTGACCACCTGGGCTACTTTCATTGGGGTTTTTTGTTTTCCTACAGTAACTTCTTACTTTTGCAGTTGTGTCTACTTGGAGACCTGGAATAATAAGCAAAGAATAATTTGAGTAACCTTCAATTTTGAGATAGATACGTAGTGAAATTCTAAGAAGTCGGGGAAAAAAAACTGCAGACAAACTAAAGTGGCAACAACGTGGCTAAAATGGAAATAGAAATTTGACAATACATAAGGTACTGTATTGGCACTATGCTTCTAAAGGTGTTGGACACTTTTAAGCCAAAGGTAAATCCAGAATCAACTGAACTCAAAGTGAACTAAACTGTGAGTTCAGACATACTGTCCAGTGTGCGTTAACAGCAAACACAAAGCCTGTCCTAACCAGGCTGGTTTAGAACTGTTCTGTTAGGCAAACATGCAGAGAGCAAAGGGAAACAGGGAGAGACCTACCAAAGTAATAATAGAGCATAAACTGCTGCTGGAGAGGTTTTTCGAATCCCAGGGGTCTTCATTATTTTCCCAGATGCTATTACCTCCACATAATTATGTTGCCTCTTCAAACAATCAGTTTGTTATTTGAGCAAATTCCACATTTTACCTCAAAAGAGAAGCTGAGCTAAAAACTGCAACTCCTGTTTTGAAGTGGGCCTCAAACAGAAGCTCATGCATAGACATGAAGGCAGCGCTGTTGCTAAATACGTGGGATAAGCCTACATAATGATTCTATAATGTAATGGAATTTGTTCATTCAATATTCACACTAATCTAATTTTTAAATATGGAGCCTCGCTAGATAAACTTATCAGCCATGATGTTGACAGAGAGTTTGCTGGTAGTCTGTGTCCATCTTTCCTCCTCAGCAGCTTCACTTATGATTGAAAAAAAAGTTATATTGACTAGAGACTGCCTTCTGCTGTTCTCCCCCTTCTCTTTTCATCCTCTTCCTCTTCTCCCTAAATCCCCTTTTTACTTCCTCCTCCCTTTTTCGCCCCACGCTCCCAGCTCTGCCTCATCCCAGTATCCCCTGACTGCTTCCCACCCCTCCCCCCCCATCATAGACACACACACCTCTGTCTCCCCCATGCTTATCTCCTCCCCCAGAGCGAGGGATCAGAGTGGTGAGGGTCTAGCTGAGGGAGTAATGAGGGGTTGGAGCTAAGAGCCTGGCAGGGTGCGATCTGCACTGTCACCCCGAGGAGAGAGAGGGACAGAGATAACACGCAGCTCCCTCACGCGTCAATCAACGCCGCTCCCCAGCGCCTGCATGCACACTTTCGCATGAGCAGCACCTACCGAGACGTACGAGGAAATACTTAGGGAAAAGCACACAAAAGACGTCTACACACAGACACAACCATTTTACCGCCCGCCC